>NC_056523.1:164586355-164593022 GCF_019175285.1 Sceloporus undulatus
GTGTAACCCCACTCTCAGTTTTATAGCTACATTTGTCGCAACTGCCATCAGGCTGTAGGTCTCTCAGTATTGAACCTCTTTCAAAAATAGGGTTCAGCACCTGGCAATCCCAATACAGCCCATCTGTGGTAGCAGAAGACCCTGTGGTACCAGATCCATTTGTTGTGTCTGTAAATTTCTGACATGGAAGTCCCTTCTTTGTGCTTACTCATGTGAATCCTGCCAAAAATGCAGAAGCATGGCTGTGTGCAAGAAAATGGAAGGGTATGTACTTCCAGATAGACTTATAGGACATGCAGTGGCAGTGGTGGTCGTGACTTAATAGGAAGGAAGAAGGATTGTTATAAAGGGCTACTTTGGGGTTCTTTCCTGTGTACCATATTTTCTGTAAACCTTGGATTCAGGATGTCAGCCTTACCTCTGGCTGCAGGTAGCAGCAGAAAAGTCAACCCTTAGTGTGAGAAATTGTTCTCAATCTGAATTCCTGTTGACACACTGTCATCTTGTTTTATTTATAGAAGAATCATAGATGGACATGGCACATGCAGCAGCTAGTGGACAACTCCTTTGGGAGGGAAATGCTTATGTTAATTCATATCTAACTTTCTATGCATGTATGGCAATATAAAGATGCCACCAACGTGTAGCTTTCAAATGTAGTTTACAGCTTGCTCTAAATAAATCAAGAATTATTTAGTGCCTAAAAAATGTTATACTTCTGTGTTAGTAGATTAACTACAATGGAAAGAGATAACTGTTGCTATATAACATAGGGATACACTGACCATTTTAGGACCCTGAATCAGCAGTTTGGAAAACAGTCCAATCTGGCTTGGAATGATTCAGAAGATGCCTGATTCAACTTGGGTCCAAATCCAAATCTGGATTTGCAAATCTAAATTATCCTGTCTTCCACTGAGACGACCATTGGAAATCCACAAAAAGTTATAACCTCCTCCTCTAGTTGGAAGTTTTCTGGCACAGCAGTCCCTTGGGCAGTAGCCACTCATGGACTAAATTTGGTGGAGGAGATCCCGCCCCTCAAGTCCAAGTGTCACTCATAACCTTTAGAGGAGATAAAACTTTACAGGTTCAAACCAAACAGATGTTGAGTGATTGTGGTTGTTTTCCCCTAAAAATGGTTGTTGCACTTATTTTTAAAGGGGGGGAGCCAATAAAGTTTACTAGACATAGATAAATGATTCCATTTATCAGAGCCTTCTCCCTGGATAACATAGGATTAAATTTGGGAGAGGGTATGGTTCCATTGTGAGGAAAGTTTACATCACTGGTGGTGAGATGGCAACTGTCCAATGAGATGGGCCATTGGCGAGAAGAGAGAACCTTCAAGATGGTGCTGAGGAAAGGTTGAGAGAAGGCCTGGAGGATCAGCAAGGCTTTGGCCTATTGGCCTGCCTACCTGGTCTCAGGCTTGGGAGACCATGAGGGGCGGCGGCTGCTTCTTCTTCTTCTTCTTCTTCTTCTTCTTTATTTATATTGCGCTGTAGATTTAGCGCTGTACATACAATCAGTAAAATAGATCAAAATAAACCTTCCTATGTATTATGCTATGAAATAATAGCATAATACATAGAAAATAATACATAATAATACAGAAAAGGGTTCGATAAAATAAGGCAGGCAACAAATTAAAACATCAAATAACAATCACGCAATGCCTGGGAATGCTTCCCTGAACAGGATGGTCTTCAACTCAGTTTTGAACCTGGTCAAAGAAGTGATGAGCCATGCTTCTGAGGGAAGGAGGTTCCAGGAATGAGGGGCAGCAAGTGAAAAGGGACAAAGTCGGGACGGGGCAATGAAAATCCTAGGCTGAGACAGCAGACCTTGACTACCAGAACAGAGGGCACAAGTGGGAAGGTGAGGAGAAAGAAGGTCTGATAAATAAGGAGGGGCCAGCTCATGCAGAGCTTTAAAAGTCAACAACAGAAGCTTATACTGAATATGGAAAGGGAGGGGGAGCCAGTGAAGGGATGACAGTAAATGAGAGAGTGGATGGTGGTATGGTGAGCGGATGTAATAATGCATGCAGCTGAATGCTGGACAGAAATTAAAGGGTGGAGGTGAGAAAGAGGAATCCCTGCCAGAAGGAGGTTACAGAAATCTAGTGGCGAGACCACTAAGGCATGGACCAGAATCTTGGCAGTAGAGGCAGACAGAAATGGTCGAATTTTGGCAATATTGTAGAAAAAGAATCTACATGCCTTAGCTGTGGTCTGGATCTGGAGGATACGGGCTTCTTGGATTGGTTTAATAGAAATGTCATCAACAGAAAAAGAAAAGGCATTGAAGAGTAGACTTAGGTGGAAAAACAAGAAGCTCTGTTTTGGACATATTGAGATTCAAGCACTAACCAGCAGAACAACCAATCTCATCTGATGAAGGAGTAGGATTAGGAACATGTACCAGTCAGTAATATTTGGATTTATTTTACTGGTTTGGCTGAAATGATTGTACTTTGTAACCTATGCTTTAAATTTGTGCCTGGAGGTCAATTTGATCCTTTGTGTAGTGTTGTTTTCTTTTTATAGAACTCCTTTAGTTAGAAAAAAGGTTTTCTTTAATGTACAGTGGACCCTTGTTATACGCTGGGGTTTGGTTGCAATATCCCCTGTGGATAACAAAATCCGTGGATGCTCAAGTCCCATTAAATATGATATAGCAAAATCGAGTCCCTTTGAAATTTATACTTTTTTGAACATTTTCAAATCATGGATGCTTGAATCCGTGTATAAGAAATTCATGTATAAGAAGGGCTGACTACTCTGACTGTTTACACTCCTTTTCATATGCCTTAGCTTGGCTAGTTCTTCACTGGGCTTGCAAATACCAGTGAAATCCCCCAGCAATGTCCCAATGTCCCACATTGTTGAGGTGTAATAAGTTGCTAGTTGGGTGGTGGCAACAAGTTCTTTAGGTAAAATGTGGTCTCACGTGGTCCCATCTAGCTCAGCAGGAGTGAAGGAGGACACATAGGGCTTGTTCCCACAATGAAAAACAGCAAATTGCCATTTGGTGTAAATGACCCTCATTCCCATTTGAAACTGGTTCCTGTCACGATGTGATCGAATCCTGTCATGATGAAGTGAGGCAAAGGCAAAAAAACCTGGTTTTCCAAAGAGTACTTAGAAAGGGTTTTTTGGTTTTTTTTAGAAGAATAGATTCTGAAGCAAGTTCCCTAAGTGGGAACGACAGCTCAGAATCGATTCATTCTGGAGGGGAGGGGCAAATGGCAGAGGGGTGTTTACCATCCCTCTTCCATTTTTGACAGATTCACCACCACCACCACCCCGGTGCTGCCTTTTGTACTTAAAAAAACTTGATTGATAGATTGATTTTGCAACTACTTGCAAGGTGAGTAGTTGCAAAATCAATAGATTGAAGTTTCAATCAATTTTATTTTATTTATTTTATTTAGGGGGGGAAAATTGTCCTCCCCTTCATTCTCCTTCCCCAGCTCCATTCCCTGGCCTTGCATCCCTCCCTTGGTGTTACTTCACTGATGATGCACATAATTGATATGCATTTTGAAGTGGTGCAAACAAGTGGGGATGAAAATCGCACCAAAAAAGAAGCGATTACAGGGAGCAATGAAAAGTTCCACTGTCATAGTGGGAACCAGGGACCTTTTCCAATAACGGAGCAAGGGCGAATCAGGAACCCCATAAAGAACCTTCACATAAATGTTTTTATTTCTTGATATGACTGGATGGCATCTGCCTTCCACAGAGAAAAAACATACATATAACTATGCATTCCTTTCAAAAATGTGTACAACTGAAAAAGCAAACATTTGAAAAATTTGGACAAACATGCTTTAATCAATGGAAATATCCTTTGAATCTCAGGTGTATGGATATGTTTGAAACAAGCCCCCCCCCCCACGTACCACTGAGTTTGTTGTTCCTAAAGTTCACCACTGTAGAAAATCCAAGATGCAAAAATTGTTCTTGTAGTATTTGTCTGCCCTGTGCAATTGCCTAGGACCTGGAAAAGGTAAACCCTGATGTAAGCTTTAGTCACTGTCCAAAATTTAATAGACTAGGGGATATGCATTTAGAGAACATTAATCATCCACATGTTCATGATGGTCATCCATCTCCCAGAAAGTGCACAATTTGTATAAAGACTAGTTATATTTCCCACAATAAATGATAGGGATCACTGCTCTATACAGAGCATGGAGAAACACAAGTTTACACAGAAAGTAATGTTGTCATCCTAATGGCAAGTTATAAAATCTAGTGGATGCAGGGCATGTTCTGGGCTTTCAGGAGAAGAAAGGAACCACATAGAATAATGTGCCAGGCAGCCAGGCTTTGAATGTAAAGATGTAACTCTTCAAAGTCAGCTGCTGCTTTACAGTGAAGTGTGGATATCATGCTCCGGGCATTATTCTAGAATAAGAAGGCACTGAAAAACAAAGGGGATCAATGCCTCTTTGGAAGAGAAAAAGAGAAATATCCCCAACCTCAGGGTGCTTTTCCAGAGTGCTAGCACAGTGCATTTGGATAGTTATATAACAGGGTGGTGGATCAGAGCATATATTTACATTTCTAGCATCTGCATAGGAGGTGGGTTAGAAAGCTGGAAAAAGTTGAAAGAACTGAGTAGTGATGGAGGGGAGAAAGGACACTATTTTCTTATTGAGATGTGTCTGCTTTTGAAAGCCAAGCCAGAGTGTGGCTTAGGCAACACTGCACAGGTACAGTCAACCCTCTGTATCCATGGATTCTTTATCCATGAATTTAAGAATCCACAGCTTGAAAATATATTTAAATATATGTACATTCAAAAGAGAAATTCTTGACTTTGCCACATTATATAAGGGACACCATTTTAGTACATAACTGTATTTAATGGGACTTGAGCATCCATAGGTTTTGGTATCCATGGGGGATCCTAGAACCAAACCCCAGCAGATACCAAAGACTCACTATACTTCACTGTGATTCAGCAAACATCACTTATTTCTTGGCTAATGAGAATGATAATTAGAGGACATTCTGTGTAATTAGGGTAAATATCTTCAAATGGGGCTTTCCCTGTTGTAAGGTCAGTACCGCTAGATATGCAAGAAAAGCAGATCTGTTTGTAAGCAGGATCCAGTAAAGTCTAATCTTTGCTTTAGAGAAATACAAAAATAAATTCTAAAGTGCTTAGAAATGTGTGTGTGTTGCTGTGCTTGCTAATAGCCCTTCAGAAAGCCAGCCCTTCAAACTGTCCATTTTCGATAACTCAGCATATTCCTCTGCTGTTAAGTTGCTGCTGTTCATTTGATATAGGTGAAAACAATTACAGATTTGCATTTTCCCCCTTTCTCTGACACAGACACTCTCTTCTCTTTTAAATCCTTTTCTTCACAGCTTTACAGCCTTTATGAATTGCACAACCACCACTAATTGAAAATTGATTTTGGATTCAATTAAATGGCTAGCTCAGGAGACCAGAGGCATGCATCATGAGAGGCTTCATCAGCAGACCCTTTCCCTCCTGGGGCCTCCCTTCTGAATTTCTCAGACACCAGTGGTCCTTCTGACATGAGCATTAGCAATAATGAATATAAGAAAAAGAATCACCAAAGCCAAAGGAAGAAGAATACAGATTTCTGCAAGAGGGGACTGTTAAACATGAACAGCCAGGTGGTACATTAGATATAAGAAGCTCAAATAATTTGTGCTCCACCAAGTTGAAAGCTCTAATTAGTTACAGTTACAGTTACAAGGCCTCCCAAGGAGTTATTCACTTTTACAGTTACATGCTTATTTATTTGCAGAAGAACTTAAAACTTGGAGCATGTGATATTTAGGGATGTAAAGAATATTCTCCAAAATTCGAAAATTAGGAGAAATATGCCTAATTCGACAATTTCGATAACATTTTAGAGAGAAGAAATTCTGAGCAGTTCTCTATCAATGAGTAAGAATTTTGATTGTTAGTCATTTCAAAATGAAAGGGAGAGACAAAACTTTCAGCTGACTCTCGGATGGCCAGCATTTGCATATTTTGTGTAAGAAAAGCTACCATTCATCCTGGAGGCTATTTCTTTTGTTAGGGTGATTCTCACTCCAACTTTGCTCATTCACAGCTTTGGTTTGAAAAACAAAAGAGAACAAAAGGTGAGGCCTTCTACCCTTTATGACATGCTCTGACATTCAAATTCTTACAGAAGACAAGAAATTCAAGTCTCAAAACTTACCAGGCCAGGAAAGGTCTTGTAAGCTGCTCTGATAGCCTTTTGGCTGAAGAGCTGGGCATAAATTATTATTATTATTTCACTTGCTCTCAGCTTCAACTCCAACTCTGCACCTCTCCCATGGTGATATAGTAATAATAATAATACTGTAATAATAATAATAATAATTGGCAAGGAGAGTGCAGAATATCCATGAGTGAGAGAGTGTGACTTACCCAATGTCACCCTGTGGATTTACATGGCTGAGCTGGGATCAGGACTCTAGCCTCCCAGTTCACCCTAGAAATTCTCTGGCTGACCTTGGGCAAGTCACTTGCTCTCAGCTTCAACTCCAACTCTGCACCTCTCCCATGGTGATATAATAATAATAATAATAATTGGCAAGGAGAGTGCAGAATATCCATGAGTGAGAGAGTGTGACTTACCCAATGTCACCCTGTGGATTTACAT
>NC_056523.1:164593032-164598191 GCF_019175285.1 Sceloporus undulatus
AGCTGAGCTGGGATCAGGACTCTAGCCTCCCAGTTCACCCTAGAAATTCACTGGCTGACCTTGGGCAAGTCACATCCTCTCAGCTTCAACTCCAACTCCTAAGTATTCCTTTATGGTAGGTTTTATTCATGGCAGAATTCTTGCCATCACACCCTACTCTGCTCCTAATTGAGGATTCCTGCTTGGCAGAAGAGCATTGCCACTTGGCACCCGACCCCTCCCCTTCTCATCTGTGAGGGTCACACTATCTCAGCTTCAGGGGCATCCCATGGCAAAACTCCTCTTTATGCCAAGAAAACCCTCAGTTTGTCCTATTTTCCAGTGTCATCCTGATGTTGAATAGGGATCTAGTATGCCCTCTAGTGTGCCATGTATTCCTATGTATTACTTCATAGCAGAAGGGGGTTGGACTGGATGGTCCTTGAGTCCCCTCAACTCTAGCATTTCTTGTTGGGGCTTCACAGTTTATTTTTTGAGATTGGGCTCCCCCCCCCTTTTGTGTGTGTGCCTTCAGGGTTTTTAAGCATAGGAATGTTGTTTAAACCTCTGCCAAACTTCCTTTTGAGATGGTAATTGAGTTTGAAATGCAAAGTAATTAGCGTAATTATTCGCCTTGTCTTTTATTGTCATTCAGAGAAATCTGTGAAAAATATTTCGCTGGCTGCTGAAAGGGAGAGAAGAAATCACCCTTTGAAAAGGGGATTTCTGGAACGAATATTTTTTAAAAAAGTTCTCCTCAAGCTCTCAATTAACGAGGAGAAAAACATGGGTTTCTCCAATCACTAGTGATATTCCACTTCTACTATTTTGTGATGCCATAACTATAACTGCATAAGCCCAACCTCCAGTTCATCTGGTACCATCCGGCCATGGATGAAGAGATGCAGGCCCAGCTCCATCGGGCCTGGCCTAAACTAAGAAGAAAAGCCCTCCCTCCAGTTCGCCTGCCTTGGTCCAGGCCTCAGAGGGAAAGAAGAACTGCTGGACCTGATCCCCTTTCCCACCACCATTCCCTTCTCCTTTTGTGTTGTGTCTTTTTAGATTGTAAGCCTGAAGAAAGGAAACTGGGTAATTAAAAATAATAATAATTGTAAGCAGCTCTGAGAGCCCTTAGGGCTGAAGGGCAGGGTATAAATACTGCAAATAAATAAATAAATAAATAAATACGTTGAACCACAAAAGGAATTACTCAACAACAACAACAACAACAACAACTTAAAGCAGTTGTTGGGAGGAAATAAATAAAAATAACCAGTTACTCCTCAAATTTAATTTAGTCAACTCTCTGTTCATACCAACGTCAACCAGCTGCCTATGGGAAGCCCACAAGAAAGACATCAGCATATTCTTCATTTGTGTTTTCTAGGAACAATAGTATTAAGATGTACTGCATCTGGTACTGGAGATAACATCTGTCCATCATAACAAGTAGCCATTGATAACTTTACCTTGCGCAGATTGGTTTAATCCTTTTTTAAAGCCACCCAACTTGACAGCTATCATGACATCATGTGTTCAAGCATTTCACTGCAGTAGAAATATGTTAAAAGGATGCTTTCTTTAATAAGACCATCATTCAATTCAGTGGGTGACTCCAGGTTCAAGTATTATGAGAGTGGAAGCAAGGACGTAGCCGGGTGGGGGGCTTGGGGGGTCGGAACCCCCCCTATCAGGCCCCTGGGGGCGTTCAAGCTCCTTCCTCCCCCCTCCCCTCCATTAAAACCACGGCGAGGGAACAGAGGAAAGACAAAACAAAAGTTCCTCTTTTCCCTCTCCTCCGTGGCTTTAATGGAGGGGGGAGGGAGGAGGGAGGAGGAAGAGAGGAGGGGAGTAGAGAGAGAGGGGAGAGAGAGAGGGAGGGAGTCCCTATGACTCGCTTATTTCCTTCGAGTCCTGCCTTCCTCCTCCTCCTCCTCCCCCCCTCCCTCCCTCAGGGAGAACTGAAGAAAAGAAGGAAAGGTGACTTCTAACTTTTGCTGTTATATCCATCTACAATATTATAATAATTAATATATCCCTTACCCAAAGTGCTGAGGATTAGATGATTTGGATTTTGGAGTTTTTAGATTTTGGTATATTTATATACATATTAGTCTAATGGGATATTATACTGGGAGATGGGATCCATGTATGTTTTCATATGCATCAAAGACACGACTGAAGGTAATTTAATGCACAATATTTTTAAAATAATGTTGTGCTTCTGCATACTGGCTTCAGCAAAACCCTGAGACCACTAAGCCTTGTATAATTCAATAATTCAGTCATTGATCTAAACCTTCAGGATTTCAAGTTTCCTTGAGTTGGGGTCCGACCAGATGCTCTCGGGTCAGTTTTAGGTTTTGGAAGTCCAGAGAAAGGAGACTCAGGCTCTACTCTGACATTTCTCTCTGAGAATGGACTCAGGTTTTCAAAAAAACGTCATTTCTGGATTTTTGCAACAACAAAAAAGAGGTGGGTCTGTGATGCAAAAAGGCAAGGGCTTCCTTCCAGCCTTGTTTTTCTCTTTTTAAAGACAAATAGAATAAAATACAGTTAGCTGGCCCTTTTTCAGCATGTCAATGGGGATGCTTTGATGGAAGTTCCTGCCTGGCAGAATGGGGTTGGATGGATGGCCCTTTGTGGGGTCTCTTCCGACTATGATTTTATGATTATTAATTAATATATGGAATCAATCTAAGAGTGTGATCGTGGCTGTGGAATCCTATGGCACTGCTCCAGGCAATGCTAGACTGCAGGCCCCATCATCCCAGGCACACACAGACTGATGGGAACTGCAGTTTAATAAGGCTGCACACTACAGAAATAATCCAGTTCGACAATGCTTAATTGCTATGGAAAATCCTGCGATTTCCTGACAAAGAATGCTAAATGTTCACAAAACTACAATACCAGATATTTTTGTTGTTGTTATTTTCTTATTATCCCGCCTTTCTCCCAATATACAGCTCAAGGTGGTGATTTTCCATAGCATTAATCTATAGTACTATTCTTTCTACAATGCAGATGGACACCTCCACTACATAATTGTTGAGGATGCTTTGACTGGGAATTCCTGCATGGCAGAATGGGTTGGACTGGATGGCCCTTCTAGGGGTTCTTCTAACTCTATGATTCCATGATTCTGTAGCACTCTGAGCCTACTGTGATTTTAAAGTTTTTAAATGTATAAAGGTATAAAGTCTTATAAGGTAGCCATGCACTGATGGACTATGCACTATTTTTGTATTGATTGTTTAACCCTGCCTTTCTCCCAAAATAGGATTCTCTTAAGGGGTTTGTTTAATATAAAAAGAACGGAACGTATATGGCTTGGAATAAAAAGGTGTGTTGTGTGGTGTGCATCTCAAAATTAAAAATCCCTCTTGGAAGTGGGAATGAAATGTGTGGATGCAGTCTGGGTTCGTAGCTCAGCTCAGATGTTGGAATACAGTGTCTAAACCATGAGCCGAGTGTCTCCGAGCATGAACAGAGTGGCTGCCGTCATTGCTTGAGCAGCTGCACTTGCTTTATCGAGCTGAATTTATCTGATGTAAACACCTTCAGAGGAAGGATCAGTTTGCATCTGCATGAAAAATAATCCAGTTTGATGCCACTTAATTGCCCTGGCTCCATGTTGTGAAATGCTGGGTTTGTAGTTGTTGTGGCACCTGACAATGACTCAACTACAGTTCCCAAGATTCCATTGCACGAAGCCATAATGGAAGTTAAGTGGTGCCATCAAGGTGTCGCGGGTAAACGCCTCGACCCTCTTTTGGTGTCTTGGGGGGGGGGGCTCTTAGCCTCTCAAAATGGTGGCAACTTATTCTTGACCCCCCCTTCCCAAAATCCTGGCTACGTCCTTGGTGGAAGAGTAAACTGTCCCTGCTTAGTTCAATATCATCCATTCTTTTATATGCTTCTGCCATGTTTCCACCTGCAACTTTGCATTTTTGACCTCCTAAGCAACCTCCCCCCTCTCACATAGTGTAGCCTTATGCAATAGCTCAAGCCCTGTGAAAACCAAATACTCACTGCCCTGAGCAAACACACAAGACTTCTGTCTGGCTGAATATATATAACACTCAGAACAACACACAAGATTTTTCTATATCTCTGTCAGCATAAAAGGCTTTTGATTTTCTTTAATGTATTTTTATATAAGAAAATCAATATGATTTCTTTATTATTTTATTTTTAATTATTTTAGTAAATAAGTAATAAATAAATTATTTTAAGACATAACTATATATACCGATATCAGCATACCAATTTAATCAGTTAGTATAATTGATCTTTATTGGAGGTTTTTTAAATTCTTTTATAGAAAATGGTTTATTTTATTTTATTGTATCCTTCCCTTACATCTTTATATACAGGGCACAACACAATAATATAATATAAATAATATAATATAATATAATATAATATAAATCAGTTAACACAACAAAATTTACTTTAAGGGTACATCTACACTGTAGAAATAATGCAGTTTCACATCACTTTAAGTGCTGTAGCTCCATGCTATGAAATCCTGGGATTTGTAGTTTTACAACGTCTTTAACTTTCTCTGGCAAAGAGTGCTGGTGCCCCAAAATCGCAGGATTCCCATTAATCCCATTATTTCTGCAATGTAAATGCAACCTGAGATATACTGTAAGATGATTTGAAGGGGAGACTACTCGCGCTTTCATAGAAAGCTTACCTTGATAACTTCCAAGTTTGCTTACCTGAGGCGCTTTCACACTGCACAATTATAGCACAGTGATTCCATTTCAACCGTCATGGTTACATTCATAGGATGTTTGGCTTTGTAGTTTGGTCAGAGCACCACTGAAACCTTCTATGAGCAAATTCTAAAAGAGCTCCCCCTTTGCCTCCCCCCCCAAAAAAAAATTTGTAGTGTGTAAGCATCCCTGGTTGGTCCAGTGAACATGGATTTGTTCCAGTGCAGCTGGGCTCCTATCAGTCCAGAACTACCTCCCCATCTCCCAAATAAAATGATATTTTATTCGCCTGAATCACATCTCTCTGGGGCTGCATCGACACTGCAGATCTGATGCATTTTGACACCATTTTAAATGTCATGCTTCAATGGTATGGAATTCTGGGATTTATAGTTTTGTGAGATAATAATAATAATAATAATAATAATAATAATAATAATAATAATAATAATA
>NC_056523.1:164598201-164686644 GCF_019175285.1 Sceloporus undulatus
TATCCTGCTTCTCTGTGCAACACAACCGGGGCAGCTTACAATTAAAATAATACAATCTCATAATCCCATGTCCCACCCACCCCTAAAATAGCAATTAAACAATACACAATTTAAAACATACCTTAAAATGAACAGTCAAATCAATGATGACTATAGCATAGTTATGGGTAGATAGAGATATTTAGCCTTCTCTATCAGAGAGTTCTGGGGCCATAACAAACTACAAATTCCAGGATTCCATAGGATGGAGCTATAACAGTTAAAGCAGTGCCAAACTGCTTTTTTCTGGCATGCAGCAGCAGCCTGGCACTGGCAGACTGTTGACCTCAACACCTGCCATGGCTCAAAGCCTGGTTAAGTTTGGGGGCAATGACTCCCAGAGTCCCACAGTCAGAATGGGCATTGCCAGGTTGTCTTTGGCACACTGGAAGCTGTAGTCCAAAAAGTAACTTTTCTAAGTTCTGCCTCAGCTTCTGACATCACCTCATTGTCATACCACTACCGATCATTAGATTGCTAGAATGTGTATGAAAGATGGGATAGATATGTTCCATTTTGCTTTTTCACCAGCAGGGAAAGTAGCAGTTGTGATGGTTTAGGAAAATAACTGTGTGTCTGTGGTGTCTCTACCTGGGGTGTCACCTGGGGTGAAGGGTGTAGCTTCTGGGGTGGGGCTTCCAGGGGCATGGCCAAAAGGGCGCACACCCCATCTCACTGCCATGATACCATTTTACTAGTGAGTAGAATGGTGTGGCACAGAGAGGTGGAGGAATACACCCGGCCCTCTCAGAAGGCAGCTGAGGCCTTCCAAGTCCCACATGTCACCTGGTATTGTCCGCACCCCCTAGTGTCACCTGGTGCAGTCTGCACCCCCACGTGACTCCACTAGTGTGTGTGTGTGTGTGTGTGTGTGTGTGTGTGTGTTCAATCCAAAGCTCTGTCAGTGTTGCTGCTCCAGTTCAATGTACCTACACCCTCACAGTTGCTTTTCAGTGAAAAGCAACACATCAAATATCTGCTCTCGTATATTCCACCCAGAGTGTAGCTTAGCCGTTACAAAGACGATCCACAGACTTTCTGCTAAGTCTTACCAGTTGATTAATCAGCTACTCTTACAGCGTTATTTGTCTGAGAGAAAATTCAATTAATCTTCCACTAAAATTACACAATGCTATTCTGTATCCTTTTTGGTAAAACAACTTGTAGCTCTATAAGTCTTCATTATGCATTATTTCATCAGCTGCACTCTGTAGCTGTATTGTGAAGAAATGAATTTGGCTTAGAGCCTCAGGCAAGTAATTGAAAATGCTATAATATTCTTTATTCTTTTAGATGCCGAACACAGCTAATGTAAGGATCTCTGGAGGCACATCTAGAAGGTTACTATACTCCTAAATAGACATGGAAATAAATTGTTCTTGTGAGGGGCGGCAGAAGTATACTGCCACATTTCCCAGGCAAGCTTCTGCTGTTGTGTGTTTTCACTCTTCTCATACAGAAAGAGAGCTATGCACTTCACACATGTTATGCTGATATGATGATAATATTCTTCTTCATTCATTAGGTTTAATAAGAGTTGGATTTTTACCATTATTTCCCAGGGCTGACTCTATAATTGGACAGAGGGAGACAATCATCTCGGGCAACAGATGACAGGTAGTGTGGCTCCTTTCCGAAGAACAGGGCTGTGTGTTCCACATGTCATGTCCTAGGCCCCCTAAGATTAAGACAGGATGCTGCCTTTAGATATGGAGAAGGATGCTGATCTGATCTGTCACCAGTGTTGAAGTCTTATTCAGCTGAAAGTCCGGTCATTCTTTTTTGGTGGAATGGAGAAAAGGATGGCCTCTCTGTAAATGAGATATCTAGGAAAGTGTGTGTGTGTGTGTGTGTGTGTGTGTGTGTGTGTGTGTTGTGTGCCTTCAAGTTATTTCCAATTTATGGTAGCCCTAAGGTGTCATGGGGTTTTCTTGGCAAGATTTGTTCAGAGGAGGTTTGTCACTGCTTTTCCCTGAGGCTGAAAGCATGTGACTTGCCCAAGGTCACCCAGTAGGGTTTCATGGCTGAGCGGGGAATTGAACTCTTATCTCCAGAGTTGTAATCCAACACTCGAACTACTACACCATACTGGCTGTTTTGAGATTATTCCCGGACAATTGCTATTTTACAGGGAAACCTATTTCAGTCATAGTCCAGTACTCAGATCAGTACATCACACATGCCCTTTACTTTTTCTGGAAGTATAATTTCAGGAGACCTTCACCATGCCCTGCATGCCTTCTTTCAATTATTTTGTTAATTTGTTTTTATGCTTTGATATGTTCCCAGTATAAACAGAAGTACTGTGTGTGTGTCCCTGATAGGACAGGAAATGATGAAATGGTTGCTGCGCAAATTAGGGATCAAAATGTTTGTAAACTTCATTCTTATAGGCTTGCTGTTAACTGCCATCAGATTTGTCTCAAACTTACGGCAACCCCATGAGTCAGAGACCTCTAAGTCACCCTGTCATCAGCAGCTTTGTTAATGTCTTGTAGACTCCAAACAGTGGCTTCCTTGTTGCGGTCCATCCACGTGTAATAGGACCTTCCTCTTTTCCTACTGCCTTCAACCTTGTCAAGCATTGTTGTATTTTCTAGTGAGTCACATCTTCTCATAGGCAAAAATGAACAGGCTTACCATTTCCCTCACACGGTAGAAAGCTCTCAATAATGGTACAATTTTCAAGGGCTATTTGCATTTCAGAATGTATTTTACAAAAAGAGCATGTCCTTTTTTCATAGAAAATAGCATTGTTATGTGAAGAAAACATTATTTTCTGTGCTGAAATGTATTTTCTGTGCAAAGAATGTATTGCACAGGCTAAGTCCTAAACTGCAAAGATTTTCATTTTTCCAAAATTCTCTTCAACAGCATTTTGCAACACCTGGCAAACACATTTTTGTCTATTATTTGAATATTTTTGAATATTTTTCCACCCCTAGTGGAAATCTTCCTTCTCAGATCATCAGCCGGACTTGTGTTCTGCAGGCCCAGAGAGAGGACAAGGATCATTCAGTGAGAATTGCAAGAAAACAAATTTCAGCCAGCTATTAAGAGGAGGAGCAGCCTAGACATAAAAGCTATTTAACAATGCAACAGTTGCCTAAAAAGGTGGTGCATTCACCTCAAGTAGAGGTATTTAAACAGATGTAATTGTTACAAGGATAGTATCATTGCGAGATGAGCAGTGGGCAGGACCTGAAGACCCCAAAGTCCCTTTTTACTCTACAATGCTAACATTTTATGACTCTGGGGCTATAATCAAATCGCCTGCAGGCCAAACTACATTGTTTAATTCATGATTTTAAAAACAAAAGTTTGACACAACACTTTAAACTGGATGCAGAAACAGGTGAGTGGAGCCCTGGCCCAGAGTTGTAGTCTCAATTGTGATGAAGCTCTGGGATACATTTTCCACCCAAACTCCAGACACAGTTTGACCTTGAAGCTGTTTAGACTAAATAGCACCTCCAGCATCAACAAGCAATTGATGTGTGGTGGCAAAGAATTTGTGCTAAAATGCTAACATGGAGACCCTGATCTGGGTCAGGAGTCCACCACCAATTTTGGGTCCTAGACACCTGCTTTTGCTTTAAAATAAAAGTGGCAGCATCCAATACACTTTCTGAAATGACAAATAACCTAACAGTTAGGGAGGATTTGCTTTAAATTATACGAGTGTTTTTCAAGTAAGCAAACACAAGGTACATTAAAACCCACTCTGTCCCCTCCATACCTCTTCATTTTTCCAACTACCTGATTGAATGTCATCCACTTGCTCAGAGGGAAGCCTGGTTTTGAATGCTCTGCTTTCTCATCTTTAGTGAACACTTGATCAGTGGGTATTGAGAGCAGCAAACTAGGTTTCTGTTTAGAATGAGGCCAGAATATTCAACATCCTAGGCCTTTCTGGTCTCATCATTTCTGCTTCAGCACCAACAGTCTTTATTATGTAAAGCTGTGAAGCAAATGTCATATGTACTTCACTACAACAATAACTGTCTAGTGTACAAAACCAGTGACAAATCAAAGAATTTCCAGGAACCATCCCCCTTGTTCCAATCAGTGGCCAGCTCATGATGCAGAAAGGGAATACTACCCAAAGAGTGGGAAATTCCAGAGGTCTGGTATCTCAGACTATGGCGTCACAAGCCACTGGTACTGATACTCATCTAGGATCTAGTCACCCAGATTTACCACAATGCAGTGTCTCCTAATGAAGTTTTCACTTTCTTTCCAAGGCTTTCCTGATCTCTACTCCAATGTGACCAAGAGGAAAGATATACAACTGAATAGCTAGCCATAGAGTGAATGGCCATGAGCATGATGACTGCTTCTTTATTGTCTTCTAATATGGGTCAGAGTCTGGTCCTTTCTGTAGCTTCCTCTTGGCCTTAGGGCTTCCACTCATAGTAATGAGAGAAGACACCTAAAGCAGTAGTGTTCTTCTGGTGCAAATCTGAAGTCTAACACATGCATATAAATCAAGATCCCTGGCCTTTCTCTTCCAGACAAGTAGTTTGGGGGCATTCTGTTTAAGTATCTTATATATGATATATAAGGAAGGGGTGGAGCCAACTGCTAGGCCACAGGCTATTGTGTAGAGGGGTTTAGTTGTGTGTAAATCTGAGATACATTTTGCCTATTTTTCTAATCTCTGCTCTTCTTTCCCCATTTGTTTCTATGTTCCCCCCTCTTGTCCCAGTATTCATGGTTCAATCAATGTAAGGCAATCACAATCCTTAAATAACTGGTTTTCTATTAAATATATATTCTAACCGATCCATAATCATAGCTGTGCAATCTCTTCAATCAAGCTGATTTTTGCTCATTGTCAGAAATCAATAAGTGTTACAAGGATAAACTGCAAGCGTCTTTCATTCCATGTTTCTGAGGTATGTGGATTTGTGTATGTTGTTTGAAAAAGAAAAAAAATAGATAGATCTTCTACTAACAGGACAGGTTCCCTGTTTGCATTCAACATCCTTTGGATGTTGCTGCTTTAAGGAAGCAATGCAAGGGAAATCAATGGCTGTTTGTTCTCTAACGGTGTAAATGAGAGCAGAACACGTTTATAAACAGCAGGTGAGGTATTCAGTTTGAAAAGCAATCAGATTGTCTTCCATTTGACTTCAAGGACAGAGCTCATAACTCCATCAACAATACAGTTTGTAAGATTGTTAACAAAGAACTCCTGTAGCTGGAAGATATGGCTATAATGGAATAGCATTCACCCCCTTGTGGCCTCTGATTAGAACTTTATTCAGTCCAAGCCTCAAAATCTTTGCTTGACCGAGTTCTTTTCAATTTAACAGGATGAGTACAGAAACACATCTTAGTCATCCTGTGCCATACAGAGGCTGGTAGACTGGATCTGAAGATTTGTTCCTTTCTGTTAGCAGCTTCATGCCTCCTCCTCATTTCTATGCACAGGAACCAACCTACAGGTGGTGGGGAAACACATTATCCTTATCAAGTAAGTACAACCTACTCTATGGTACATCTGACAAGTTAACATTTCCTGTAGGGTCCTCTTAAAACTTCCCCATTCATCTGTAAATATGGACTTGTGACTGGGAATCAGTTTTTTAGGTCGGAGTGATATGTTACACGCAGCTTGATTGCAATGCCATCTCTGTTTTGAATTCTCTCTTGTAACCTTCCTGTCCACCTGTTCCATGTGATGATATGACCATGCACTGTGACCTTCCCTGCTTATATTCTACAGACAGGGATTGGAAATGTTACTTTTCAGTCTATAACTGAGAGAATCCTCATCAATATGGACACAGATCATACTGGCTAGAGGTTCTGGCAGTTCTATTTCCAAAAAGTGACTTTTTCAACCTTTGTCCTCAGCACTGTCTGCTTCTGATGGAAAAGGGAAAGCTCACAGCATCAGACATGACCACATGGCGATCTTGGTGGGGATGGAAAACACACAAACATCACATATCACTATGACATTAGGATTAGTCATAAATGTTTTATTCACTCAGCGGAATATGATAGCTTAACCCTCAAATTAATAGTGTTATTCTTAGTAAGTGCTTTTGTTATATATACTGCTTATATTATTACAGTGAAATGGTACTGTTGCATCAGTGAGATTTTATTGTGGCTATTAATACTCACCCTGAAGCTTTTAGAAGGATGCATCAGAATATAAATTAAGTGAATCCAATACAGGAGTCACTCCTGTATTGGAGGAGTATCTTGGTTTGGAATGTCTTGGTATTCCCAAAAGGATAGTTTCAGTCTAATAGACTCAAAAAAGGATCAATTTATGGCAGTTCTGACTTATTATTTACTGAAAACATTGAAAACCCACCATACATTTTAAAAAAAGACTCACAATTATTAAAATATTTTATAGATGGAAAGTCTGTCAAGATAAATCTAACTGAGCATCTCCTTTTTCTATCACCAAGCTAATTCTGTGCTATCTCCAAATAAGTCCAACCTACCCAGAAATATATATATGTATTTTTACCAAATGTGCTTTTCTGTATACATAATAGAGGTGTGACTCTTGACCTGTTTATTCTTTTGTGCACATTTTCTAAATGTATGTAGATTGCCCAACACCACTTGTTACATATGATTATCTGCAAGGCCAGACATGGATAGTTTTCCAAACATAAATAATATTTGGTTCTGGGAAGTGGCGATGGGTAAGGCCCTAAAAATAAAATTAAAAAATTGACAAAGTCAATTTCTCACTCTTTCCTAAAACACAATATTAAAACCATAGCAGAATCAAGCAGCAAATAAAAATCAGCGATAATCAATCAAAACAGTAAGAAAATAATTAACAGCAGCAATTAAATGTCATTGAAAAATCCCTAAAAGTAACTAGCCTTGGCCAACTATCAAGACAGAAGAAATGAGAAACCTATTCCTCTGAAAGCAATGCTGCAGAACTGAGATCATGGCTGATACTCCACCCTAATATGCATCATGTGCACTCAGGGCACAGAGCAAGACCTATTAGGAACACTGAAGCACATGGATAGGCTCCTGTGGTAGAAATCAATATGTGTAGTGTTCAATAACAATGCAATTTAAGAAAGAGATGGGGAATTTGTAGCCTTTCAAATGTTCCTCAACTCCTACTCCATCATCCCTTGTAACTGTCTTTGCAGTCTATAGCTGTTAAGAATTGTGGTCCAACACCAGCCAGAGGGTTACATGTTTCTCAGTGTTATATTAAGATTAATCATTTGGCAAGCTCACCATCAGGTTAAAAATGGACACCCTACTTATTTGGGTCCTCCCCACATTAGTAGTAGTGACCCTGAAAAGGAGATGCCTAAGCACAGGAGGTACCTATGTAAATAGAATCACATAAAGTAAGCAGTGGAAAAACTCTGTGAATCCAGGAACCAAGACTCACCATAGTATATAGTGGTTCCAGTAAATGTGAGGAACAAAACCCAGGTGGAAGTGGCCAGAGGTTTACTTGTAGTTTTGCAAAATGGGATTGGGGAGAAGATCAGGTCCTGTGAATTTCACTTTGCTTTTAAAGAGAATCTTCATTTCTGGAGGCTTTCAAGAGCAGAAATGCTCATTTTTGTGCATTTTTTCCCTAGGTGGGAGCTTGGGAAGAGTTTGCTGTTGTTGTTGAGACTGCTGTCATATGCCTTCAAGTCGCTGCTAACTGATGATGTCATTTTCTTGGCAATGTTTTTTTTCAGAGGTTTGCCTTTGCCTTCTCTGAGGCTGATAAAGTGTGACTTCTCCAAGGTCACCCATTGGGTTTCCATGACTGGGGATTAATAGCCTGGTCTTCAGAGTCATAGTAGTGCCAGGTATATCCCACCCCACTTTAAACAAAATTTTGTTATCAATTCAACATGGAAGCTAGGTTGAGGAGTGGAACACTCAACCAGCCCTGACATTCTTATTTGATGGTTAGAAAAAGGAACAGTTTGACTTATCCAAAGCCAGTGAGCCTATGAATAATAACCAGACAACAACCCCAGTATTCTTCTCAGGAGCACATCGACTTTCATTGGGTACATAGATGCAAAAATGGAATAAGCTTTTTTCCAGAGAGACAATGCAAGCTTGACAAGCAAATGATCATATTCGATTCAGCAAATATAACCCATTAAGGATTCCTGGCACACTCTAATCCTCAGAAGAATGAACAATGAGTATTCCCAGGATTGTAGGGTGGAAAGGTGGAAGAGCATTCAGATTAGCACACAGATGAAAAAAGCGAGGGGAAGTAGCAACATGTTGAATAATAATTGTGGGTGGCAGGATTTGCTTATTTATTTGGCCATGTACTGAAATATCCCTGGAGGGTGGTGATATTGCAACCATCTACAGTTCCTTTGCCAATAACATTATGCACATGTTTTCCACCTTACAGGTGAATGAAATGCAAATAACAGGGTTAAGAGATAAGAGTGCTGTAAGTTAAGGCATTTTCATCTGCTCTTGTATTATTTATTAATATACAAAAAATCCATCTCTTTTATCAAATATCAAACCCAAACAAGCATACTTTCAGTCACAGTTCTACTCACAACCTGTTAATAAGGATGGGAAATATATGTTTCAATTTTCTTGCAATTTCCTGTATCCCACATTCTTTCCCATCCTCTCTTGTGTTCATATCTGCTTGTGAGACTGATTTTTTTTCCTTCTTGCATAGGAATTTGTATTCAACCTCTGTAATATGTACATTTGTTTATGAACTTTTCCTACTCATAAAGCTATTTGGAGGCAAAAATATATTCATTACCCCCAATAAAAATTCTGCCCAACCCCAATATATTTTCTTTCCATTGCCATGTTTTTAGCATTGCAGAGAGTGAGACACTGTAAATTCACAGCTGGAACTTTTGTATTTGCAATGTTTATATATTCCCTGTACCTGTACCTGTACCTATACCTATACCTGTACCTGCTCCTTTTCTTCTTTATGCTCAAAAATTGACCCTAAGATCCTGGGTTGACTTATGTACAGGTCAATACGGTAATGCCAATCATGGCAGCTCATTCAGTGACACACACACACACTTTCCTCCCCACTTTCCCTCCCTGACTTAGAATGGGCTGCTGGAAGCAGAGTGCTTTTATTTCTATAGAAGCAACAGCTGATCCAGGCACAAACACACACATTCCTCCCCGCTTTCTCTAGTCCAGCATGCATGCGCTCTCTCTCTCTCTCACACACACACACACACAGATGCACACACTGTCTCTCCCTCCCTTCCTTAGCTCCTTTGGCTCTCCCCCAATACCCCTGCCTCTTCCTCACCCTTGGTGAGAAGACAAGCCAGCTGCTGCAGACAACTGTGGATGGGCCAGTAGCAAAGAGCTTCCATTCCAGGGAAAGTCTACTGTAAACCTAGGTTTCTTGACAGGATTGAAGGGGCAGAGGCTGCCTGTGACTGTTTAACCCCACTCCAAGGAAAAAATGGCTGCAACCAGGGCTCTTGGTGCTTGCTCACTAAGGCAGAGTAACAGCCTCTTTCCACTGCTGGAGAAACACTGAAACACCACGGACCTGAGGAACCTCAATATTTTAGTGTTGATATCCACGGCAGGTCATACCAAAATCCATAACTTTGGCCCCAAAACTTGCCTTCGACTTATACATGCAAGTGACTTATAATCAAGTATATACAGAAATTACGGTTAAATTATGCTTCAGTTTAAACAATAGTACACTAACTTTTTATTTTAGAACTCATTTTCAATCTACATTTTAACATTTTATAAGGAAATAATATTCCTCAAATTAGAAAACTTTTATTTAAGAAAATTTAATATTTAACTCAACCTATGTGTAAATTTTACACATAAAAGAGTTTGAGAAGAGGAGGAGGGATCAGAACCTCCAAGTGGAGGTCTCAGTGGACTATTTGCGAACCTTTGAGCTAAAAGATCAAGACAGCAAAGCCAACCAAGACCCCAATGTGAGACTGGAGAACCACTGCTAGTCAAAGTAGAGAACATTAGGCAAGGCAGATTAACAATCTAATCCACTATAAAACAGCTTCATATGTTCATATTTCTAAATTTCTCATTAGAGCCAACTCTATAATCTACTTCCTTCACTGTTTGAGATTAGGAGTACTTTTGAATTCTGCAAATATCTGTGTCAAAACATCCTGATTTATTATCTCTTTTCTGAATATCAGAGTGGAACTTTGCTCCAGTCGTGTGTTACCCATGCTGGTTTATATAAATTTTGGAATCAATGATAACCCTTGGATGACCCCAGGCCAGACTCCTAGCCTGTCCACCATTACTGGCAAGGCGATAGGACATGTACACCTCCCCTAGGGGAACAACCACATTAACATCTTAGAAGGTCTGGGAAGTCGCATGAAGGGATTATCTTAAGCCAGGAAGAGTAAAATGTTTGCCTTCCCTGGAGCTATCACCCCCTCCTCGAGTCTGTTGTCCGAACAACTTAAGTCCTAGATATTATCAGATCCAGATATCCAGGTGAAAAGAAAGTAATTAAACACCTTTGTTCTCACCATCAAGCACCTTTGCCAGAAGCAAGATTTTGCCTATAAATACTCTCAGATTTGCCTGTTCACTGGGCCAGTCTGGATTTCAGGGGGAAGCTCTGTCCCCTTGAACCCTGACCTGGCTCCTGGCTCCTGGCTCCTGATTCCTGGCCAGTCATTCCATGGCTGAGCCTCATGCCATCAGCATCATATTCCATTTGGATTCCTGGAGGGAGTCTACATTCTGGTACGTATCACCCCAGTGATGCCTAAAATCCTATTCCATGCTAACCTATGCTTTTCCTGAGCCTTGTAAGTATGTGGGTATGCTAGTGAATCGTATGTGTTTTTCCCCTTATAAATAAATTGGTTATTAATTCTAGAAGTCTGTCTCAGCTCCATTTATTGGGATCCCCTGGTCTACTCCGTATACATATCGGGAGACGATTCTGCAAGGGCCGTCGTAGCAGGCCCTCCTCTTGCAATATTTGAGCTAATAACAACATAATAAAATTCCCCTAACGGACCCTTGGCTACACGTGTTCTCCAGTAATAGTGAAGAGATGAATCTGGAGTGATAAAAACCTTTGCTGTGATTAATAAAGTAACCTCTTTAATTGAAAACCAACTTCTGTGTGATTGTGCTCCTTTTGGAGGTGGCCCCTTTTGATCAAAGGCAACTTTTGTTGTAAGGATCAACCACAGTATCATATTCCTAAGGGGACCCCAGTAGGCTTCTGGCCCAACAATTGTGACACAGTTTCTATCTGTAAGAGATACAGAACTATGGATTTTCAGTAAACACAAATACAGTGGTGCCTCGGGTTACGAAATTAATTCGTAACGCGGCCGCTTTCGTAACCCGAAAAGCCTTCGTAAGCCGAATTGCCATAGGCGCTAATGGGGAAAAGCCGCGATTCCGTGCGAAAAAGCCGAAAAAAGCACCAAAAGTTTTTTCGTAACCCGAAAAAACATTCGTAACCCGAAACAATAATTCCCTATGGGATTTTTTCGTATCCCGAAAATTTCGTAACCTGGGTATTTCGTATCCCGAGGTACCACTGTAATATACTGCCAGGACTGAAAAGGGGCCTGAAGAGGCAGTACTTTAGAGGTCCCACATTCTCCTGGGTAGAGTCCCAGTCATGTTTATCCTATCTCCTTTTCTCTCTCTCTTCCCCTAGTCTTGGTAGTCTTTGTCTTACTTACATTTTTCTTTTTCTTTCTCCACACACTCTTCTGCTCTTTCTTTCCCATACTGTCCTACTGTTAAGACCAGTGTATTGGTTTTACTGATTGGAGAGTGAGCTATTCCAGGTGCTAACTCCCTGTAGGACCCTCTAGGTTGAAGATTTTAAAATTTGACAATTTACCAAAATAACCCCAAGTAAAAATTAGATTGAAGGAGAAGTCGATTTTGCAGCAAGAATAATTATTTCTTTATTTAAAAGACAGAAAAAGATAGCAGCAAAACCCAGCAAAACAGACTATACTCAATGAAAGCTGTTTCTTGAAGTAAAAGAGGGGAAAGACAGCATGAAACCTAAACAAACAAAACAAAAACCCATCTTCTCCAAGCCAATCTAAGAGCTTGAGCTAGGCTTAAGGTGCTACAGGCTAAAAGACACATATGGATTTTCTCACTGTCTGAGGCAGTGGTGTCACTAGGGCTTGTGTCACCAAGTGCAGTAACTCCTAGTGTCACCTTTCATTGACACCATACAGAATCCTTACTAATGCTTTTTTGCACTAATGTTACTCATAAATTGTAATTCCCATATATCACTGAATGTAATGCTAATAATTGTGACATAAACAACTAGCAAAATTAAAATTATACCTTCAAATTACAATACCATACGCACAACCTTCATAGTGAAGATTTGGTTAAAATGTGATGTTTTTAAAGAAGGTTTAAAAAGAATAAAATATTTTAAAATTTTAATTTTTAAAAAGAAAATATAATTTTTGGGAAATTTGAAATTTTAATTTTGAAAAATTCTGGGGCTTCTCCTGTCTCCTCCCACTCAGCTTCACCCCACTGCCAACATCTCTTAAATCATTTTAAAAGGAAGCAGATGAATGCCACATTCATTTCTTCCAAAAGGCAGATGTTTGAGGAGCAGAGGCATCACCCTCCCCATAGGGTGACATCTGGTGCAGTCTGCACCCTTTGCACCCCTAGTGACACCACTGCTCTGATGTAGATGACTGGAGATTGGTGCAAGAGAAATCAAGGAGGCAGGTCTAAGAGAGGGGAAGGGCAAAGAGAGAGGGAGATTCTCTCTGTGTATCTGCCTTTTAACCTCTTCCTAACTTGGGGTTTGTCTCCTAAGAGTGAAGGGAACATTTCTGGGTGGGACAGAAAATGACCTAAACATGTGTTTGTGAAAGAGCAGAGTCTCATAATGACTCTTAAGTGAGGCGACATGTTGAAGCAGAAACACTAGAACTTTTCAGTAATCTGATGCAGTGAAGTCAAGAAACCCATGCGTGCAGCAGCCATACAGCAAGTAAAACAGAGCTGTCAACATAATCTTTAAAGAGGAAAGCCCACTGGCTCCAAACAGCCTAGTTCTCCAATGGCTGAAGCAACAGCCTTCCCAGTAGTAATCTGGCCTGCCTTCCTGCACTGACACTGTGTGATGCTTTAAAAAGTGAAAACGCTAGTGTAACAGGCCATTCACTATTATAATGCACCAGTATAATTCCAGCCATGGGTACACATAATCCCACCCCATCCCATCTGTATCTGTACTCACCTGCTCAGTTCCAGGTCTTTCTATGATGGAGGGGAACGTTTCGAGAGGGGAGATTTACTCACATTCACTTAGCCATGTCCCGGCATGAGTTAGAACTCTGCTTTACCTTTGTAAAAATATTGAAAGGTCAAGGACTGGTGGGGGAGGACATCAGAGAAGAGTTTTGCATGTATGTCTACATTCATCTCCACTGAACAGGATGAACACTTATATAGTGTCTTTGGACACCTACAGTCCTTACCATGTTTGTGTTGTTTGTTATGTGCTTTTAGCACTCTATCGTACTGCAACACAATAAATAATTTGAAACCAGTAACATCTCTCCCTCTTTTTCTTTCTCTCTCATTATGTGTGTGTCATGTTCTTATTCTCTTCATGTGCCTCCCTCCACACCTTGGGGCTTTCCAATACCTTGACAAATTTTCTAGGCAACCTTGCTTTATTTGAGTTACTCCTAAGGGATGCAATCCAAAATTTGGGGGAAGGGAGAAGAATTAATGTGACAATTCACTCAAAGGGAAGAGACCAGAGTAAGATCGCATTTCAGCCATCCAATTCCTGTAGCACCATTTCACTCTGGAAATTACTGATGTGGCATAAAACCCTTCAGGCACAGCACTCTCATTAAGCTTGCTCAGAAGTATACCTCCAAGCACTCACTGCCCAGTTATCTACTGAGCACCATTTTCCTGGCACTTTATTGGAAAGCTTTTATCTTTTAAACTGTTCCTTAGTATGTCTTTTAAGATAGATCACCTTTATTAAGCCTCCTCCTCCACTGAAGTTTCACTACCATTTATTAAAACCCAGTGTCACTATAGTCACTGAGCAGCTGTCAACAAATTCAATTAACTACAACAACCTCAAATGGGTCCAAGAATTTATTTATTTAATTATTTCTATCTTTTTGGGGGTGTAGCTGTGGAAACTTTTTTTCCGTAAAGCGTCTAAGACCAATATCCGTGGCCTCTTATGGAGGGGGATCCCTGAATTATCAAATATTCCTAATAAGAGAGGACACAGGCAGATACTAGAATGGAAGTTTATACTGGGATGAGTTCAGCAACTAGTTTTTGCCTAGGGATGTACATTGTTTTCAGCCAAAGCGAAATAAAATTGTGCCATTTCCAACTAATCTCTAGTGTTGTTGAATAAATGGTCTACAGATTTGTTTCTGTAAAAACAGAGGGAGAGAGGGAAGACTGAATGACTGGCAAGTCTACTTTCTATTCACAGAACATGTTTTGCCAAAGGTTTTCCATCGCTATTCTGTTAGGGAGGGATTGTGATTCTGATAAATATTGGTGGGATACAGACTGCCCAAAAAGGGCGGTCTATCCACATCTTGTTTTCCTGTGCAAGGAAGCCACAGTGGACAAACCGTGCCTCTCCCTCCCGTAGCAAAAAGAACCCTTAAAAAGCGGGTTCTTCTTCTGGCGCATTTGTGATGCCACAGTGTGCCAATGATGCCGGGACGTGCGGATGCTAAGCATCCATTGCATCAAAATAGTGGTGCCCGTGTGTACAGGGTGCCGCCATTTTGACGCCCCCATCACGTGCTGGGGGTGAGGCACGTATGGGCGGTGCACCCTCAGCCAACCCCTAGCATGTGACAGGGGCACCACAGAGGCCCATCTGAAGAGGGCCATAGTTTCTTTTCCCATTTTCATTTCTACAGCTGCCAAATTATACTGCAATATAACTTCCTCACAAATATAAAATCTTCACAAATATTTTAATTAATCCTTCTCACACTTTTCCCATTAGTTAAACATTTTTAGTTCTGATAATGTGCTTATTTTTGTTTCTTTTTCTTTTTCTAAAGTTTGGCTGAGATTCTATATGAAACTGGTGGAGCATAAAATCCTGCAATTCTGCTTATATAGACTCTGGGCTACAGGGGAGGGGAGATGGAGGTAGGTAGGGTGGCCCTGTGAAATACAGCACAGGACTCCTGTATATTTAATAGTTGTGCTGAAATTCCCTTTTCTACATGACCACTGTCCTGTATTTCACCTCAGACCCCAAGAGGTAACACAAGGACGATTGCCCTGTTGTGGAACAGTGGAGCTATAATTTGACACTTCCTTTCACGGTGTTGTAACAACTACTTCCATCAACACAGACCTTTGGTATGTTTAGTAAATCCCTAACAGAATTCTGGCCTCAGTCCTGGCCATTTGTGTGTGTGTGTGTGTGTGTGTGTGTGTACGCAGATGCATGCATGTTCACCCCATTTATTTTATAGAACTTAGGTGCGGTACAGACAGCTGCAAAGGGGCGGCCTGCAGGCAGCCTATTTCCCTCCAGAGGGAAGATGCAGCTGCCAAACCATGCAGCTTTCCTCTGGAGTAAAAAGAACCTGGTATTTCCGGGTTCTTTTTACGGCACCGGAGTGACATCGCAAGCTACTCTGTACTAGGGTTAGGGACCGTGCGGTGGGTGTGCGGTCCCTAACGCTAATATTGCCGCCGCCACACCACAAAGTGCCCATCTGTATCAGGGCCATAATCAATGAATCAATATTCGCTCTACCTAGTTAGGAAGAAGACATTATTTATTTAGACTCAATACTTCATGTTCTGGAGCCCAGAGGGTGGCATTTCACCAATTCCAGCTCTTCTAGACTCCCAGAGGACCTCAGCACCCCTTTGGAGGTGCCATTTTGATCACTTTTTAAAATCCCTTTTATCTGCATTTAAAGAAGAAAGGCCATTTTTAAGTGGGGATTCCCACTCACCCCTGAAACAGCCCAGAGTGGACTTGCTTGTCCTCAATGAGGGGGCTGCTAAAAGCAATCCCTACAATTTAATATATTGTGAAGCAATCTACCATGTTCTTCATCTCCTCAGGAATGTTGAGATTTTTTTTTTAATTGTAATCATTGCTCAGGACTAAACTGCTTTTCACCATCCAATCCCTTTAAATCCCCTTATACAACTCTGGGGCTTCAAGCAAAACTGCATAGTTGTTTTACATCTGTTTTCTTCATTGTTTTCTTTTATTGCACCTATTCATCTGAAACATGGCAGCATTGATTCTCTCTTTAATAAAGCAGAATGGAGCAACACCAGTTTCTGACATTCTGTCTAAAGAAACATTTATGAACCAGGTAGTCAGAGCATGGGAAGTTACTTCAAAAGTAATTATAGTTCCAAATAATTGTCAAGGAGGTTATAGTTTTCAATAAAGGAATCTAAATCTTCACAGATTTTATTCTTACATGCAAAGAGGAAGAACTTTACACTACACTTTTATGAAATTTTTATGCATTTGAGATAATATTTTTTGGAATTTAGGACCTTTCTTGGTAGTGGGAAGTCACCAAAACCATGAGTGTCATCCTGTTGGTCAATTATGAAAATGTAAGTCAGATATACATCATCACAACTCACTTTTTTGGTCATTAGCCCAATCCTCCCCAAACCCATTTTTTCTCAAATGTAGCACCCCAAACCTCTCCACCTTCTGGTCAACACAGAGTGGAAGGCGAAGCAGGCAAACATCCAGCTGTTTTCTTCTAACTGGATGCAGAGCAAGAAGGTCATATTCAGTAGCCCCTGGAGGCCCATGTGGGATGCCTGTTGCTGTATATCTATTTATAGGAGAAAAGTTGTATGCTTGTACTTTACTGACCGGGAAATGGGCAAGTTCATGGAAAACAGCTGAAAAAGGAGTATTAAATGGGAGGCTATTGTAGCTACATCTCATATATAAATCTCCCAATGCATGCCTGTAGTTCTAGTAATAATCCATATTTCACAAAAAAGAAAATTTAATCAGATTAGTTAGATCATTCTTATTCATTTGCAGAGCTGTAAGAGACACTAAAAGCTATAGTTATAACCCACACATGATAATGTTAGTACTTGCTCTTTTACAATAATTATGTAACTAAATTGTACCTTTGTTTGGAGGGCGAGGAATTAATTTGTCATGAGTTAGTTCCAAGTCCATTTGTAATGTGTTACTTCTATTACTTCTTCAGAGACCAAGTTGCCATACCTACACACTTTCATCAGTCTTAGCAACCTCTGTGAATGTGATCATTACAAGTGGTAATGGCCATAGGTGTCAAGAAGAAATGCAATAGATCTGAGTTCTTATGCTCCACAAATCCATATACAGTAAATTAATCCATCCAGTGAAGAAAGAAGTAGTATGAGGTTATAATTCACAGCTAATTAAAGGTGTAAATAATTATAACAATTAGACTCTGAACCAAAGAGGTGACAAATAGGGCAGCCTCAATGAGAAGAAATATGAAGCTTTGATTAATTAAACTATGCTTTACAAATGATAGGTATGATTATAAAATACAATGTATCATATTAATGTAGATTATATTTATTAGAAAAAATAAATTACATGGTTTAATACTGTACAAATTAGGTTAACAGTAGGTCTTAGGATCTAAAAATCTACAGAGACAATAATGCTCCCCACTGAGATAATTCTAATTGCTGCATTTGCATTCTGGTTGTTTTAAAGGGGAAGGTGAGAAGCAATTAAATAAAATGTCCTATAAACAGGAAGAGAATATTACATTTTAAAAATAAACAATATGATGTAGTAGTTAATAGAGAGAGCATTAGCCTGGACTGTGGAGTTTCAGATATTGACACCTGAACTCTGTGAAAATAAAATGGGATCACCACTATATGGAGTTGAGAGGCAAATGTGATGATACAAAATATATTCAGCAGCTCACTGGAAACATGGGCTGCAGTCACTCACATAGAGTCAGTATACGAGATGGATATGTGTAAGAACCATAGTTATGGTGCTACATAGTGACTCCTGTCCTAATTCCCTCCCAATTTCCACTTATTAGGAAGCAGCTACTGCAATTAACAGGGACCTGTTTCCCTGTCCCTCAGGTGTAACTGACTATCATTATCATCCTCTCACATGAGTAATCTCTGGTGTGACAAGCAGAAATAGGGCCCCTGTTGCAGTTCCTTCTCATGCCAGAGATAGCGTACTGTGGGGTGGGGGGGGCAGGATTTAGTAATGTCAGCTAGCTGATTCCCAAGTGACAGGGGAACAGTTTCCCAGTGATCACAGTGGATGCTGCTTGGTAAGTGGGGACTGGAGGACTTTCACAATCCCTACATTGCCCCTAAAGTAGGGATTATATAATAATCATGAATATATAACAGTCATGATTACATAGCTCTTATGTTGCACATTTGTAACTGCCACAGAGGATTCCAGCCAATGCTTCTTCACATTACAGAACACTTGTGCATAGCTTGTGACTTCTTCTACAAGGTCCCACATAACCTTGCTTCCATTCTGTCCACAGAGCTTTTCTTCTGAATTTTCCCTACAGAGTGGGTGGGAAATGTTTTACCAGAACTGAATTTGAGAAGAAGATGGAAGGAAGCTTATAGGCATATCTAAGCAATAGAAGAACTTGAAACTTTCACATCAGAGGAAGCTTTTCAAAATGTGTGGAGGCTGCATGGAAGAATATCTTCCGTATACTTTTGGGATTTAATGACCAACAGTGGTCTCAAATAGATGGGGAAAAGGAGCATCCAGAGGCTGTTCCTGTGCCAATTGGCATGGGACCACAGCAACCGCAGGCACTTGGGCCCGATTTGGGCTGCCACCACAGTCCCAAATGGGATGTCATCAGAGAGCGGATTTTGTCTGTCCTTTTTGCCGCCAACTTTTCCCTGTCATACATGCTCTCCGTGCAGCTTCCAGTTGTTCTGGGGGCATATGCCATTTAAATGCCACACCCTCAGAGCAGCCAGAAGCTGCACTTTACTGCCTGTTTGTTCAGGCCAGTGTCTTTGTGCCAACAGAAGTTGCTATTGTTTTAGTTGCTACTCTCATTTCAAGTATGTTTGCCTTTCCAGCAACCAAAACACCATACACTGAAGAACAAGGAAAAGGCTGTCATGTTTAACAATACTTGAGACAAATGGTCAAGAGAGCAAGGATTCACCCAGCTACTTTTTAAATTGGTGGGTTATTTGCTTGGTAAATAATGGCCTCAGATGGCCCAAAAGGGCCACCATCAGGCCACATTGGGGGCATGGCGTTCAGATGACGTATGCCATGAATGTGGCCAGAAGCTACTCCAGGCATGGCTCTTTCCCAAAGAACTGCTCCCTTTTGGCAACTGCTAAAGGACCATGGAAGCAGCCTGGATTGAGACATGGACCTTTTGTGCCATCTGTTGCATCCCAGTAACATTCTTAATGGGGCAATTGTTCTGCTTCCTGCATTTTTTCCTTCCTTCCTTCCTTCCTTCCTTCCTTTGCACCAAATGTTTCGCAGAAAAAAAAATTTCAGTGCCCTCAACTAATTCATTAAGCAATGATTGAACTGATATTCACACAATCACAGCCACTAATTAAGGCAGTTTACTTTTCTAAATGCAAATCTGTCAAAATGCTTTTAGCCTCTCATCCTCATTTGTTTGGCATTTTCTGCTTTGGCTTTATGTTGCTTGGAAGTGACCTATCACATCAACACACACACACACACACACACACACACACACACACAATATTATTCCAATGCAATAGATCTGTTCATGGCAAGGAAATTATGGAATCATATAATATAGTTCATGCATATTATGGAATTTCTTTCATAGGCACACATTTGCACTAAGAATGATTACATAGTCCTCTGTATCTGAACAGGACAGGCATCCAGGAACTGCATCTGCTCCATCTCTCAGCTAGATGGGATGTATTATCCTTGGTTCAAACTTAAAAAGAATGGTCATTTCCTTTCAGTCATCATGTTACTCTCTTCCAGATTGGTGGCGGGGGACGTGGTAGTTGCTAGGTAACTACAGGAAAATACTCAACCATCTTTCAGTTTATTTTATTTGGAGGAAAATAATTTCTTCATTTAAGAAATATGCATGAAGTCTAGACAGGAAAAACAACATGACTGTATACAATATATATTAACTTTCAGGAAAATCATAGAGGTGAAAGGTGTCTGAAAGGCCATCTAATCAAATCTCGGGCCTGTGGGCTAATACACTTTACAGTGTCAAATTTGTAGTAAACAAAAGTGCCATGCAGTATTAATTTTGGTGGCTGAATGTATAAGAACAGAGGGTGTCTGCATTTTTAATAGTTGTGCAGAAGTTGATTTATCCATTTAAACCAACAGCTGTACAGATAATATACTTTGTGTCATCTCAAACTGGCAAACAGGCAGTCAGTTGGTCAATCAATTTGATAGTTAATTTGAAGCTGAAGTTTTGACAATTATGTCAAACTACATAATGTGATTAATACCAGGATGACTGGTTATAAGGGAGCATAGAACCTCTGCCCTTTCAACATTTGTGTAGAAAAAAGAAAAAAGCTTCAGCAGTTACTGCCTGCATGATAAGCAACGTGTGAAGTAATCCTCTTTTCTATACAACAACATGGGCTCTGTAACACAAGAAATGGAAAGAATATTTGCTGTTATCTATTTCCTGGCTGAGAAATGGGTTTCCTGACATTCAGGAAGCCTATTTCAGAAGAAAAACACAGTGGCAGGAATTCTGCCTGTATTTCCACATCCCAAAGTGTTTTGGAAAATGATTATGTGCAGAAATACATGTGAGCATTTGAACATTGGGGGAGGGGGTTGTGATTTTTAAAAAAACTTTGTTTTGTGCAACCCCTCCTCCATATTTCCAGATAGCCATATGTTTTGTGAAAGATTGTTGGTAGTTGTGAACCAAAAATAGCTGTTGTGCACAAACACAAATCCACGTGGGATATATTGTTTTATATTTCTGGTTTTTGTACAACAGAGCAGCAATCCTGTACAAAAAACATGTAGTGGTCTGGAAATTGCAGCAGAGATCCAATGCAGATGACATGAATATGATGATATAACTGTGAACATCTTGTGATGTACTCTCCCAGTCCACCTTAAAAAGCCAGGTTGCTCCACCGGCCAAAGGAGTTCAGCAGTGCCAGGGTGTGAGGCACTGAAGGATTAGGCACCCAGTCCCATCATGCCAGTAGGTTGTTTTCCAGTGTTTTTGAGCAGATGCATTTCTGTGCAGAATCCTTTCCTCAAATGCTTTGGGATGTGTGAATACCTAATAAGTATAGATGTATCTGTTTTCTCTGTAGTGAAGAAAAGCATGTAGAAATAAATGAATACTGTATTTACATGCCTAACAAACAGTGGGCAAAAAAATAATCAGATAAGTGAAATTGTTTAGAAGCAATTTGGAGGGTTTGTTAGTGTCTTTCTGCTTTTTCTGTTTTGTTCTTCTATTTGTCACCAGAAAATGGGAAATAATTTTGGGTTATTGTGAGAGAATTTAGGTGATACCCACTAGCTCCACCACTGAATTCCATATGTTCACTCATGTCTCTGAACAGAACCTACGTATGAGGAGGATTACTCAAATCTCCTGGACCAATCCTGGGACTTTATCGCAACTGTTTTTTTCTCCATTACAGGTACGGAAAGAGGATACTCGTGTGTGCGCACAACCTGCAAAAAAATGGATTTTATCGCACATGAAAGCATCCTCCAAAAGGCCCCATTCCATCCCCCAGTGCCGAGCCATCCCTGTTCAATGCTGACAGGCACCATTTTGCTCGGTCGGAAGATTTCCGACCAGGAGTTTTCACATGCCTCAGCACTGCATGGGGACGGCTGGGCACCAGAGGATGGAATGGGGCCTTCATGTGCAATAAAATCCGTTTTTTTGCAGACAGTGCGCGCACACGAGCATCCTCTTTCTGTACCTGTAATGGAGAAAAAAACAGGTGCAATAAAGTTCCTGGTTTCAGAGTAGGAATTTATACAATTCTGTGATGTTTAGAGTTGAAATGACTACTGAAATCAGCACTAGTTTGAGGAATTCAGGAGCCTGGGATAATTTAAAATGTTAAACTCTTTAAATGTTAATAATTTAAAATGTTAAACCAAGGATCCACTGTACTGTTTTTGTGCATATACAGTTAACACCCTCAGCCTGACTACATATATTATAAATCACATCAATAGCTGACTCATTAAATGGATGAAAGGGCTTTGGGGTTTCTTTTTTAATCTGGCTTTTAAATACTTTCCTTCAATATAATTAAATTTTATTGGCAATTCAAAAAATATCATTAATATCTTAAATGGTCTTTTTATTGCCTACTCAGTCCTTTAAATCCAAATAATAATTTATTGGTTTGAATGTGAGTTGGAATTAGTTGCACAACAAATCTCCACACCACATTGTAAAGAATGTACACATTGCTTTTCCTTTGGCATGCATATTGGTCTATTCTGGAAAGTCTCATCTCCAAACTATTTCATCTATGACCATATAAAATGACAGTAGTCCTATTTGAGCGTTATTTGCTCACAGCATGAGAAGACTGGGGCTGTGTTCACCTGTACTGACCACCATTTATGTTCTCTGATATCCAAGGATTTAGAGCTCTGATCATCAGTGGTTCTAAATCACAGGAACAGCCTACAGCCAACCCTTAACAAATGATGTGCCGCCCCAAATCCAGCTTGGGTTCTGACTCTCTGAAAGACTCAGTCACTCTCTATAACCCTGTATGGCTTCAGAAATATTCATGAAATGTCTTTCTCTCAGTTCTGTCACTTGTCACAAGCAGACACGGAAGAGGGTCTTTGCAGTGACTGCTCCCAAGCTACATAATTACCTCCTATAGAGAATTAGGTTGCTCTCTCTCTACTCTTCTACTGAAAAGCAATGGCCTTTTATTTAGGTAGACATTTTGGTGATTTACTGGTTGCACTTTCAAATCTTTCAGTGTGTTGTGCTGTGTTAACATTTATCACTTTCAAACCTTTATACATTCAGCTCTCTATAGCCACAGATACTGCATCCATGGATTCAACCATCTGTGGCTTGAAAATATCCCCCCCCCCCCCAAAAAAAAATTTTTTTAAAAAAAGCAAACCTTGATTTTGCCATTTTATATACAAGACACCAGTTTACTACACCACTGTATCTAATGGGACTTGAGCATCCACAGATTTTGATGCCATGGGGAGAGGGTCCCGCAACCAAACCCTAGCACATACCAAGGACCCACTGTACTGTTTTAATGGCATTTTGATAAGATAGTTTAACTGTTTTTTAAAAACTTTTTATTATAACCATATTAAGCTGTACTTTCTTTTAATCTATGTTCTGAGGAGGTTTGCCAGAATGAAAACTGCAGAAGGTTCCTGTACCGCAGCTCATATTATTCAGCATGTGTGCATTCACATAGGCCATGATGATGCACAGGTGGTCAAATTAACAGATCCATTTTGGTCTTCATATACCATTTTGGTGGAAAAGTAGTGACATATCCTGTGAGTTGGTTAAACTATTTCCTTTCATATCTTTCATGCATTGAACAGAATATCATTTTTTGATTGCCTACAACATTATGGCAGACTCCGGGTTAATATCAGACATTGACCACGTGCCTCCTCCTCTTCTTCCTCATGTAACATCTGGGATAGAGTAGAGTGGTTCCCAAACTTGGTTCACCAGGTGTTGTTGGACTACAACTCTCTAATATTGGCCATGCTGGCAGGAGTCTTTGAGATTTCATGTCTTAGTATATCAGGAGATCCAGGGCCAGCACCAATCCTGTGAGGTGCTGTTTCCGGGTGCTCCATAAAGGCTTGTGTGTCAGGAAGGTATATAAGAACAAAGGAGACCAGTCTTGATCTTCTAAGGAGGGAATTCTAGAACCATGAATCATCCACAAAGAAACCCTATTATTTTATTGTTTTTATGTTAACTATTTCAAATTACACTTGCAATCAGTAACAATATGTTGCACTGTGAGTATACCTGTTCAGGACTCTTCTCTTGCTCCAGAATATTCTGTTGTATTGTCCTGTCCTCCAACAGCCAGCCAGCATTCTGTAAACACAGAGCATATTCAATGAAATGCTCAGTCCTCCAGGTGAAACTGGAACCAGAAATCCCCTTCCAATTTCAACTCCACTCCCCCTGGCCTGGGGGCTGCATGATGTCCCCAAGGATGTTTTATCCTCCAAACACCCATCCCCAAAAGGTTATGACAGCAACACTGATTAGTTTTGCCCCAAAATCCCTCATAGGGGTGAAAGGGACCCATGTTTTCAAAGCCCTGTACCATTTTAAGTCCATAAAATGCCATTTAGAAAACAACTTGGATGTTAAAATTAATTGAGTTGGACCATTATTATTATTATTATTATTATTATTATTATTATTATTATTATTATTTCTATTTCCTGCTTCTTCCTACGGATTGAGGCGGGATCACAACAAAATTACATACAATCATACAAATTCCAACCTTTAAAATTTGCTTAAAATAATCCTCCTATAACACAATAATCCAATATAATAGCCTCAAATCTCTCCATGGTGGGTTGGAGCAGATCAGTCTGGTCTACAGGTATTTTCTAAATGCTTTTCAGGTTTTGTAGGCATACAGCCCTGAAAGGTCCTCTATCCAGCCTTTTACAATTATCCACTCCTGAAAACAAGTTACTAATGTCTTATTTTGAAAGCAAATGATGCTTCCTGGAGCTTCCTGGATTTATTCACACTGTGGTGGCCTAGGACTGGATCACAATGTGGAAGATAGCATGGCTTCTCACTGAACCTGAGGCCAGCAGAAAAGCTAAGGCAGCACATACATCTCTTTGTCTTCTGACATATTAATACCACACTTTGCCACTTGAGATAGTCACCTCACTCCACTTAATGGCAAGGCTGGCCCTGAAGAAAGAGGGTTTCTTGTATATTTTTCCATGTTCTTAGCTACTTTAACACATGGAAATTCTCCAACACAATACTATGTATGTCCACTTAGACATCCCAATGAGTTAAATTGTTAAGTGTGCATTGCTTTTCAATTTTAAACACTTGATTAAGACTGAAATCATTCCTGTATCCTCTTTCCTGGAAGTTAAGTTTCACTGAATTCAGTTATCTAAATTCAATTACTAGCTCCAACTAGTATTGACTAATTGAATTTAGCTTTAACTATCATAACTTTATTTGCATCATAATTGATTTAGCATTTAGCAATTGATTCAATGGGTTTATTCTACCTGAGACTAACAACTGGATTTAAGTCAGTGTTTCTGAATTATTTATACTGTAAGTAATCACAATATGATTGCACAGGTGGGATTTCTTTATTCATTTAGCAGAATTATATTTTACCTTTTGGAATACTGCATCCATAAGGGGCTAACAATCATAAGGTACTGTACACAGAAAGCATATAAAATAATAAGATCACTATAAAACTCAGTTTTAAAATAAAGCAGTAGGGGGAAAACTATAAACACTTGGTAAATGGAAAATACCTTATATGAATCATGAGTTTTAGAAAAAGGAGTCAGTCCGAAATATGCCTGAGGTGAGGGAAAAGATTGCATCCCTCCTGAGTGCAGTTAGTCACTGGACTACAGGTTCATTCTTACTTCAGCATCAGTTATGGGATTTCAATTCAGAGCTATAGCTATGTTAGTCTGGAATATCAGTATGCCACGGGTCTTGTAATACCTTTGAGACTAACTGAGTGAAAGAAGTTGTAGAATTAGTTTTTGTAGACTAATGCCCTGTGCAGACTGGCACTTTGGGCCAGTCTGGGGGCAGACTCGGGGTGTAGCGTCTATGCAACGCACACCCAGGCTCTGCCCCCAGGGCCCTGTGATGGCACATCCAGCACCACACAGCACATGGCATCACTGCATTCCTCTGGTGCTGTGTCTACACAACACAGCGCTGAAGGAGTGCCATATAGCCACTGCACTGCAGCTGTCACGCCCTTTTGGGGCACAAAAAGGAGCCACCTTGTGGGGCACAAAAAGGAGACACATTTTTGTGGCTTCTTTTTGCACCCTGGAAAGGCCAGATAGCTGTGTGCAGTTCGCATGCCCTCGATTTGGCTGAAGAAGGGGTGGCGGGAGGCTGCCCCTTTGGGGCTGATTGCACAGCTCCTAAAGGCTTATCTATATGATTAAAATATTCATTCAAATTGAGTGAAATGCAATCCTGCCACATACAATTCAGGGGAATTTGGGGTTTTTTTTTTGCAGGGGAGGGATTGCATCAACTCAGCTGAAACTTTTTTCAGAAAAACATAAATTGGTGTTTTTGCATACCTCTGTGCCCAGTCTGGAGGCATTGTATACCCAATCTTGACATCTCATCCCCGATCCATACTTCTCTGGCACTTTTTGGAAGTACCAAAAAAGTGTGGATTGGAGATGGGATGCCAAGATTGGGTAAACGATGTCTGGACTGGGCAGGGAGGCATGCAAAAACACCTGTTTTTTTTTAAAAAAATCAGAAGTTTCAGCCCACACTGAGGCTGGGAGAAAAGGAAGTGTGATAATCTCCTTTCTGCAGGAAAGTGAAGACAACTGAGAATTTATGTACATGTGCAAAAATCTGCAGCAATTCACATAATACACTTACATGTAGGCTAACCTGGGATCCACTTCCTCAGAAGTTCAATCTATGTGTTTGAGGAAGTAGACCAAGACCAGAAAACCTAATGCTACTTCTTAGCCTCAAAGGAGCTACTAGATCCCTTTGCATACAGGTTATGGGTTATCTTTCACAACACCTGAAGGCACAGGCTAATTTAGAGGGTTTAGGCCAATTTAAGGGGAACACACAAGTATGACCACTGAGAGAGTTGAGTAAAGAGTCCATGAGGAGATAGAATTATAGTTATATATATATATATATATATATATATATATCTTTTGCCCCAGTTAGTGACCTCACTCTGCCTAGTGGCAGGGCTGACCCTGGTAGCACAACTGCACACATGGCATAAACTGAACCCATTTAAATTAGCAGGGAGAAGGGTAAAGGAGGAGGAGGAGAAAATGCTGCAAAAATATGAATATTCCCAATTGGCCACAGAATGCTACTGGAAGCAGAATAGATATTCTGGTACTGCAAGTTCTGCACACTCTCCACTGCAACTGAGACAATGTTCCAACCTCAACTAAGAAGACAGACACAGAAAAGTCTATTCAAGCTAATCTCAGTAAATGGGCAGGATTTGGGTATATGCACAAAATCAGCTACAAACCTTATCAAACGTGAAGGGCAGTACAAGAGACAGAGTAGGAGATGATCTTAAATGTCATGCCAAGTAAAAAACAAATGAGACTAATACCACTTCTGATGTTTTTCAGGCTTTCAGCAAAGTGAGAGACTCTGCCTCCCTGCAGAGATTTTGGGCACATCATAGTTGACTTGCAGCATATTGAATATCCTGTAGGAAGGAAATAATCCTGAGCCCCACAAGTCCTTTGTGATGTGCTGGCCAGTTTCCACTGAATATCCTGGGGTGCACCACAACTCACAAGAGGTTTGTCTTTGTGTGTTAGGGAGGCTGGGTCTTTGAATTCACATCCTGCTTTTTGATGTTTAGAAGTCCTATTGGTTGTTTTGTCTTGAAGGACCTTCAAAATCACGACACAAGTATTGCATTCTATAGCCTATGTTTGTCAGTAAGTTTAGCTTTCTGCCCTAGAATGCAGATAAAGATCTGAATGTAATATGCGTGTGGAGGGGAGGGGGTTGCTACTATTAAAAAAAGGTTTTAATGGGAGCATGCAACTCCTGGTATAATGTAGATCTGACCCACAACTGCTACCATTCTTGCCTGCACCGTCACCAGTTAAAATATTTGCATAAAATTGTCATTTCAAGGCAAGAAGTGTCTTGGCATTATTGCATTTTTAATCACAAGGATCTTTATATGTATTATGTATTTATCTCTTTTAATATTGCAACTTCCTAATATTGGCTTGTCCTATGTTTTAATTAATGAGACTTGTAAACAAAAGTTTTATCATAATTTACAAGCAGATCAGATGCTTTGCAAATGATTATGAATGCATTGCCCCCACCCCACATACACACATGGACACACCACATCAAATAATGTCCTTATATAAAAGAGCTTTAATTGAATAATAAAGAAGATATGTCAAAGGATGCAGAGCTAGGCGGGAGAGAGAAGGGCTATAAATCTGACTCCCAAATCTGATTCGCTGAAGAAGCTTTTGGGGAATTTTTAAATTGCAGAATCACAGCGGGCACCCACTGTTGAAAGAAGAGAATGATTTCCTGTATCCATTCCATATGTATATTTTAAAGGGTTCTGATACAAATAATGCATTACAACTCAGCAGCAGCAACCTTGAGGTTTCATACTTATATTTTATTAACAATTAAGACATGGTACCTTATGTTCATTCCACAACTATGCAAATCTTGTGTTTCTTCAGCAAAGTCAGATTGAACCCAACAGCCCTATGGGACAGCCCAAGTTATTTTTTGAGACTAAAGCTCCTCAAATTCTCCATCCAGCATGACCACATCTGGAATGTTTCTGCTGGGTCCAAAAAGCAACTTTCCCATGCTCATATTGTGAACTACAAGGGCTTGATATCACCGCTTCATCCTCTACACATCTATTACATGTGATTGCATATGTGCCTTCATGTTGCCTGTCAGTTTATGGTAAGCACATGGATTTAATAAGGTTTTCTTTATAAATGAGTACTCAGAGATGGTTTTCTAGTTCCTTCCTCTGAAATATAGCACACAGCACCTGATATTCATTGGCAGTCTTACATATGTACATAAGCGTATGTAAATTGGAGAGCTAGCATGGTGTAATTGGGCATTGAACTATGGAAATTATCACATGTGGCAGGAGGAATCTCTCCCATCCTTACCCTGTCTTTATCGCATCTGCACTTATCCTGTCCTTCTCCCATTAGTAACACTTGTCACTGTAGTACAGTGGTACCCCGGGTTACGAAATTAATTCGTTCCGCGGTTAATTTCGTAACCCGAAATACCTTCGTAAGCCGAATTCCCATAGGCGCTAATGGAAAAATAGCTCTCTGCTGCCCTCCGGTGGCGGAAAATAGCGCCGCGGTTTTTTCGTAACCCGAAGAAACCTTCGTAAGCCGAAGCAATAAATCCCTATGGGATTTTTTCGTATCCCGAAAAATTCGTAACCCGGCGCATTCGTATCCCGGGGTACCACTGTAATGTGAGTTTCTGTAAATGCAAACTGATGGAGCCATGTCACTTCAGGAATGGGAGAAGGACAGAATAAGTGCTACGTCATCTGAAAATCTTATGTGACCACACAGTAAGAATGGGCTAAGAATGGGATAATGATGATGACATCTGAAAATCTCCATGTAATTATACAGGAAGGACAAAACAAGGGAGGGCAAGGACCCATTGCCCATGTGATAATTTTCTCAGACTCTGGAAGCCAGAATTCACACTCTCTCACAGAGGAAGGCAAGATCAAACCCCCTCTGAACAAACCTAAACAATGGTTGTGAGTGTATGAACATCTTCGTAAAGAGGATTGCTGACCAACTCATTAATAATGAGACCAGACACAGAGAACTGGGTTATAAAATGGGCAACTTTATTTAACTCAACGTATTTAAACTTATTTCTTCGAGAACTGCAAAAAACCAGGGGGGAGAACCTTGTGTAGGAACAGCTGGCGGATGGTCTGCTCCAAGACCAATTCCCCAGCTTCCAAAGGGCGAAAACACCTTGGCCTCAAGGGCAATCCATAATTGGGTTGCTCCCCGGCCGGCCCGCATCCAGAAGGCCAACCCAAGACTCCCCCACTTAACTCGCCAGACTTAAGTGAGGGTTTAAATCTCAAGCCAACCCCAAGGCAAGTCTCTTTCCCTTCACGTTTACTCGCAAGACCTAAACGTGATTTCCAGAGACCTAGCTTCACCCTTTAGGAGGGTGCCGAGGTGTTCACCGAAACATCTATCTCCCCCCGCCTATGCGTGGAACCTATTTATGATCACACCCATGCCAATTGTCAAAGTCCTCAACCAACAGTGTGGGGTAGGCGAAAAACCCTTGGAAAGGGGAGAAAATTCCTACCCGGCAACAAGGTGACCAGAATTAATTTTCACACTGATGTCGAGGCGGGAGGGTGGGCCAGCATTTGAAGCCAAGTGAGAGGAGTTTGGGCAGGGAAGCCTCAAGCAGACTAAACCCCACCCCCTCCTCTGCCAACAGACAGCAGAGCATGCTGTTTTCCTTTAAAATGCTGGTCTCTCCAATGAGAGGCCAGCAAAATCTCCTCCCCAGCCCAAATGGTCGGGGAAAAGCAATCTATGATTCAATGTTTTTAAAATCTTCATAAAGTCTTAGTTTTGGTCTGAATTTCCATTATAAATCATGGACTGAGATTTAGCATAAATTCACCCTCAACATATAGTATCTTTTCTTGTACCAAAATGTTCTGTTTCTGGGGGGGGGGGGGGGGTGAGAGGATTCCAGTGTACAGGTTTTGACCCAGCATATGAGTGACTTTTATTTTTTAAAAAAACTATGTAATTCATTGATGCATAAAGCTGAAAAATTCCTTTTGGACTGTTGAAAGAATTAAAGAAGGACACTGTGGACCAGTATGATTGTTCCTTATTTAAAAAAATTGCCTTTATGCTTTTTGCATTCATTGCTCTTTGTGATAACAGAAAATCCCACAAAGTTCAAAGTGTTTGCACATTTCATAAACTCATTGCTTGGTTGCAGCCTATGGACTATCTCCAACTCACAAAAGGTTTTCTTTTCCCCACTGCATCTGTGAAGTTTCAGAGGAATAAAATTCAGAACTTTTTTTAGTAGGCTCAAACTCCCAGTGATTTATTTGATTTTATTTTTTATTGTTTGTAAAACAAAGTGATTGAACCTGTGGCCCCCAACAGAGAAGGGAAAAAAATAGATCAGACCACATCTATTTTTGTGATTGATGGCCAATAACTGGAAAGTCAAAGTTGGAAATGGCACTTGCATTAAATCAGACCTGAAGAACATTATAGGACATGGATATACCCATAAATAAAGACATCTCTTCCCTTTCTTCCACTTAGGTTTGTATATACATTTCAGCCAAGATTTAAAAAGGAGCTGACCTTGATTTCCAACCAGAAAATGAAATGCCTCCCCTCTATCAATATATTGATTGGATTACCATGAAAAAAAAATAGACCAATTAGAAAATGAAGAAAAAGAAAGAAGAAAAGAAAGAAGAAAAGAAAAGAAAAGAAAAGAAAGAAAGAAAGAAAGAAAGAAAGAAAGAAAGAAAGAAAGAAAGCTTATAATGGCAGAGATCTGGAGGATTTGCAGAACTACTGAACAATGGTGGGTAAACTCTCCTTGACTTGATTCAGATTCAGCTCAGCCTTTATAACCTCAGAGAACTCTTGGAGAAGAACACTAATATTTGTTATTTTCTAGGAACTGTTTGGTTCATAATATCAGTACATGTCAAGTGTGCTGCTGGTGGTGTAGCAAATTCCTCAGTATTTGTACTCTTTGGTGCCACCTTCTACCAGAAAAACAGATCCAAAAACAAGAGAGGTTTTAAACCTCAGAGGGGAATGGTCAGAAAAGACCAAAACAAATGATCTAAACAGAGAAGATATTCCAACTCAATGAAATGCTGCTTGTCAATGTATCTGACCATGTCATTTGACAATAATACAGCACAATCACAATGAGACTTTTACAAAAGGTTCAGCAAGAGTAAGACATTAACACTGAAGAATGCAAGTCTGCAAATGTACTCACATTATAGCTGATTTGGCAATTCCCAGTTTAACAACAGTTAATTGAATTTTCATAGTACACAAACACAAGGCAACTTTTATGTCTGTGCCTACATAGTAGCTAGCATGCCTGTACATTGGCTATGTATATGCAAAGGGTAATTTTACATTCCGAGTCAGAAAATAACTTCTGCCATTTGGCTAAAGAAAAAAAGAAAAGAAATAGCTTCCAGTGATACAAATGGAAACTTCCACCACTGTCACTATGCACTCTGGTGTATTAGTTGCAAACTCCCTTATGATGAAAGCAAAATTATTTTCTTCTCTCATGTGACATCCTTGGTTTATATATTTTTTTAAAATCTATTAATCTACAGAGGTCAAATCAGAAATAATTGAAAGGTTGTTTGTTTAAAAAAAATGTTTTGCTTTTGTTTTTGTTTTTAAAGACAATGTTGATTCTTTTAAGTGCTACTGGCATTGTGGCAACACTTATTTGTTTGTTTCTTGTATTGTATGAAGTGTCCCAAGCAAGGGCAGTACTGGAAGCAGCACCTCTAAGATTCTCTACAAGGTTCCTGAGAATCCCTGCTTTCTTTTCTTTTCCTTTTCCTTTTTAAAAGATGCAAAAGAAGCCTTTACCTCTTGCAGTTGGAAAGCTAGGCTGGTGTATATGTGGGCAAAGTAGTTCCAAGTAGGGAGGGGCAAACCTATTGAGCTCAATCAATCTGAGAGCATTTCTGAAGAGTAGGATATATATACAATAAATTCATAAGTTATTATTATTATTATTATTATTATTATTATTATTATTCAGAGCTTCAAGAAATAACTTCATGGACTGCAACTCCCAGAAACCCCCATCTAGCATGATACATATGTAAACATGTATATTTAACTAAGACTGGAGAATTATAATAAAATACAAACTAGGTGGAATACAATATAGCCTATAAAGCCCAAGTATTTTCCCACTATGTATAACAATTGATATACAGAGCTCCTCTGCCTAGAGCAGTGGTCCCCAAACTTATTCCAGCTACTGCCCCGCTTTCATGTTGGTCGATGACCTTAGCACACACACCCCATGCATATTTCTTGATATTAGGTCTACCATCCACTATAAATTCAAAACAACCAATCTTGATCACTACTCCCTTTGCATCTGGTCACCCTACAACTGCCACCACCTGCACCACCAGCAAAAGATGTACCTGAGGGAGTGAGCTTATGTGGGCAGGCAAAGAGCAGGAGACACCACCACATGAAAACATCAGTGAGGTTGACGAAAAGCTGCTGGTTCCCCTTGCCTTTCTTGCACACCAATACTTTGACTGAATGTCCCCCTGCTGCCCCCTTTGCCCTCACCGCCAGGGGGCATTGGAAAGATCCAGGGAGGCGGTGAGGGCAAAGTGGGCAGCAGTGGGACCTTCAACGTATTGGTGTGCAAGAAAGACAAGGAGAACCTTTAGGCAACTTTACTGTCCACCTTGGGAATCACTGGCATAGAGGAACAGTATCATTCACTTCTCTGCAGGTGACCAGTTAACAAGAAATGATGCTGCCTAATGCAAACGGCAAGATAATTCCCCCCCCCCCCATTTCAAACGTAGAATCCGGCTGAATTTTATTTCCTCACCGCCAGCAGAACTGCATTTGAAAGCTTCAGGTTACTTTAGGGGACACCCAACATTCTTTCCTCTAACCTTTACCCCTGCTCTCTTATTCCAAGGTGAACTAATTCAATTGCCATTTTTTTCGTTCAACCGTATTATATCATTTTAAGATGTTCCTAGATATATACTGTTTGCACGCAACCAATTGACAGCAAAAGCTCTGCATCTCCCCATATTTTCCCCCTGCCCCCAACACCTGTGATTCTTGCTCTATCTCAAAGTCATTCAGGCGTTATTATCTCTTTCTTGGCTGTCATTTTGAAATGCTGAAAAGAGTGAATGACAAACCTTAAGAAATCTCTGGTCCACCAGCCTTTGACAGGGCTTTCATAATATTTTTCCTTGAATTATGGTGACTGGCAAAAGGTGAATGCGTTCTGACATTCACTGCTCTGTTTTGATTTCATAGCACTAGCTGCCAAGGCTGACTTTGAACTTCTGTATCAATTGTTCACCAGCACAAGAGAACTTGCAGCCAGGCGTAAGGCGCTGAGCTCAAGAACAGTCATTTTCAAACTTTCCACCTCTAGGGAACCTTTTCCACACCACTTCATCCTCTGTCTCTGAGAAGATGCAATGTGTGTCCCCTGAGAGATTGCAAAGTGTTCTGGGGAGTTTTCTAAGGTAAATTCTCAATTAATGTAAAATACTAGCCAAGTTTCTTTGGCCTCACTGTAGCTAGACTTTGTGTAAAATACAAAGAACAACCTAACAGCTGGCCCTGTGCTGTGACTAGGTACTACAGAGGAAGATCAACAAGGAAGGGTACGATTCTTCTCAAGGGAAGCCATGAGGAAACCTTAGTAATGTCCAATGAGAAAGGACTTGGGCATAGTTTGAAAACTGTCATCTTCCATCAGGTAGCATCAGCATATTACCACCTGCATATATGTGTATACCATATTCCATCAGCCTGTTGTATATACCTGTGATGATCCCTGGGGTCTTAGCAGCCAAACAGCAACCCTATTCTTGGCCCTTAGCCCATAGCAGATCATTATTAATTATAGATTATTATGCTATGTTATGCCTCCATAATATGCTATATTTATATTTTGAATTTGGTATTTTGCATTCTTTATTATGCATTTTTCTTTTCCTATAATTATGATATTGTTATTATATTTGCTATAGTGTATTTGCTATAGGGGTGTGTGTTATGTATTTTGATCCCTTTGCTTTGTAATCCACCTTGATTCCACAAGGAAAAGGCGGAATATAAATAAAATCTATCATATTATTAATTCCCCTAGTCTCCTAGGTCTCTGTTCCCACTCTCTGCTGAGCTGAATGAGACCCCTTGAGATCCTCTCGTCAAGCTGCCACCACCTGATGAATTACAATCTATCTTTCCTCCTAACAACACATCAGGACTCTGTCAGGAGAGCTGTAGTTCTTACCCTTAACCAAGCAATAACCAAGCTGAACCAAGACACATGGACAGGAGTATAGAAGGAGCAGATACTTTAAAAGAAAGTATTTATTCTAACTAGACAGTATAGAGCAATAGGTTATCATTCATACAAGGCCTCTCTGCCTTGCAGGTACAGAATGCATAGTTACAAGACATTAATTTCAGGCAAAGCCAAAAGATGAAAATAACAAAAGCTTAGATGCTCTGACACATTTTCTAAGCACACTGAGATGGGATCTGCTGCCCTTGATGAGTTTTGGATGTGAGGAGCTGGCCCCCCATTGTGAGCGACCCACATCTCTTAAGCCTGGCTTCTTGGCACAGGCCCACAAACAAAGGAAGACGTTCTAACTGCATAGTGAGGAAGCCCTTTTAAAATCTCTGTTTGTAATCATCTGGAAATTCCCGGTCCTATTCAGCTGATTGGTCAGATAAGTATTTACGTCATCTGTGATGTAAATTTTCATTAGCATGTGATGTAAAGTCTCATTAGCATGGACCTCCCACTGCATTTAAACCTTTCAAGTCCTCAGATGAATTGAGGATCTCCAATTCATCAGAATACCACACATGCAGTGTGTGCTCATCATCCAGCTTCTTTGTTGTTGTTAAATGTATTTAATCAGCTTATACCTTTGGTGACCCTGTGAATTAGATAATTATTAACACCCCTGCAAATATATGGCTCTGACTTCCTTGAGTCTATCCATCTGGTCCTCTTCTTTTCCTACTTTTTTTTCAAGTTTAGCAAGCATTTTCATCTTTTCTAATGAGTCAGTTTACCTAATGATATGTCCAAAGTACAATAGCTTCAGATTGGCTATTTTGGTCTTTTTAGCAGTTGATGGTAAGAGCCCATGTGAAGTAGTGGTTTGAATGTTGAACTGTAACCCTGGAGATCCGGGTTTGAATCCTGATGAACCACGTAACTCACTGGTAACCTTGTACACATCACACTCTCTCAACCTCAGAGGATGTCAGTGGCAATCACCCTTTGAAGAAACTTGCCAAGTAAACCCCATTATAAGTTTGCCGTAGGTCACCATAAGTCAGAAATGACTTGAATGCAGACAACAACAAAAAAGTCTATTTGAAACACCACATTTAAAATAAGTTTATTCCCTTCTCATCAGCTATCTTCACTATCTAGCTTTTACAATCATATATGAAAATTGGAAATAATGTGGCATGGATGATTTGGTATTCAATGATATATACTTGCACTTGAGAAGAGAAATAAGAAGGAAAGGAGGTATGGTTAGGAACTGTAGATTTAGCTTATCAGGAAAAGTGGATAGCAGATCGGCTTTTTAAAATTTTTGTCAGTTTTTCGGGCTATGTCGCCATGTTCTAGAAGAGTTTGTGGAGGAAGGAAAAACTGGGAGGTGATACCCTAAACTGAAACATGCAAGTGAGTGGACAAAAAGTTTAGGGGGGGACAAAAATGATAAGTACACAGCAATTTTATTAAAACAATATGTTGCAATAGAATGCTAAAAAGATGATGAAAAAATTACAAAGCTATCCTAAGCACAAAAAGGCTTGTTCTGGCCTGTGAGCCATGCCCTAACAGACACAAGGCTAATATTGCCAATCAGTACTAGGCTTGGGAACTGCAAATCCCATAAAAAGGTCAAGCACACAAAGTACCAGTGCACTGGCAGATAAATTCCTCTGTGCCTCTCAATATGGAATGAAAAGAGATAGCACAGAATGCCCATATAGTTGGGAAGTGCACAGCAGAGAACAAATTAAAAGGGATAACACAGTGCGCCTATTACAGTTGGGAAATACAAAACAGAGACCAAACGCGTTTTGACTGAACGTCTTCGTCAGTGGTCATAAAGAACTGCGAAGATAAAATATGTTGTTGTTTGTGACTCGTACGTATTTTATCTTCACAGTTTTTTATGACTACTGACGAAGATGTTCAGTCGAAATGCGTTTGATCTCTATTTTGTATTTCCCAACTGCAATAGGTGCACTGTGTTATCCCTTTTAATTTGAGTTTGTTCCTGATGTTTCACCAGAATCTGTGGCTGGCATCTTCAGAGAATGCTGGCATGGAAGTGAGTGGGAGATATAGTGACTATGGGTAGTGTTGTGACAAACCAATTTTTTTCTTCTCGTCCATGAAGAACTAGATGCAAAATTTTTTAAAAATATATTCTTTTCAAATGTCCCACTTTCAAAAGGTTATTTTTAATCTCCCTGTCAAGAAGTATTTTTCACAGATTTCTCAAATGAAAATAAAAGACAAGGGAGGAAAACATTTACACTAATTACCTGGCATTTCAAATCCAGTTAGCATGTCAAAAGGAGGTTTGGCAGACATTTAAAGAACATTCCTCTACTAGAAAAATCCAATATGAATGGTAGATTTGCTTATGCAAAATACTCAAATCCTGGCCATCGAATTAAAAACCAAAATTCTTGCTACTTGATCAAGAAGGGCTCATAATTTCTTCTCTTTAAAAAGCTTTTGAAATTTTGAATAACATATATTTCTTCTGTTAAATATAAATGCAGGATAGCACCCAAAACATCTCATTGGGTCTCTCCATTAGAGATGTTTTATAGGAGAGAGATTTGATGAAAGGGAATTGGCTAACTTATGAAAAAGTTTTGAAGAAATGAGGTGGTATATTTATAATAAAATCAATGAAAGAGTTAGAGAGGGAGGGTAGTAGACTACAATTGTTTTTCTATAGGCAGTTATATGAGAGGGCGAAGATGGATGGGAAAATTAGAGGTTTTCAAGATGATAAAAGGGAATTGGGAAAATATTATGTGAGAATTCAGGAAGAATCAATTCAAAGATTTATCAAATTTTATTGCAGCATGATACAGAGGAGGAAGTGGTTAAAGAACAAATGATAAGTTGGGCAAAAATTATAGGTCATCCCATTTTTTGGCTCAGTGGGAGACGGTATGAAATAAAGGAATGAAGTATGCTGTCTCACAAAACTTAAAAGAAAACTTTTACAAGATGTTCTACTGATGATATATTACTTCAGAAAAAAAATCAAAAATTTACAAAAATCAGATAATATATGTTGGAAGTGTGGGGAAACAATTGGAACCTTCTTCCACTTGTGGAATTGTCAATTGGCTAAGAAATATTGGAAGATGTCCAATGAGGTAATAAGTAATATTCTGGATTGGAAGATGCAAATGTTGCCGGAATGTTATTTACTGGGCTTCTTTGAGGAAAAATTGGAAAGCAAATTTAGTCAAATTTTGTTTTATTTAATAACTTTGACCAGAATGGTATTTGACCAGAAATGGAAATCCAAAAGTATTCCAAGTGAAGATGATTTACTATTTAAAGTATGGTGGAATTAGATAAGCTTACCCAGCATCTGAAGAATGAAGTATATGGTAAGATTCATGAAGATTGGAATCCAGTTTTACATTGTTGTTGTTTTTTAGAAGGAGTGGGGTCAATTTGTGACTGTAGGTTTCTCTGATTAATAAATGGTGGAATTTATTAGAGAGAATGGGGTAGTAGAAGGTTTTAATAAGAAAGAAGACGATTGAAAGGAATATGAGGCATTTACTTAAGGTAGGAGAACGGGTTGGAGTAGCACTATTTGGTCTGCATTGGGAAGTAAGATGATAGACAATTAATAACCAGAAAAGGCAAGGGACGAAGCCATGGTATGAGGGGTAGAGAAAGGAGTATTGGAAGTGAATTAAGGTATGAGTAGGTAGATAAAGATACGAGTAGGTAGTTCAAGTGGTAGAGAATTTTAATGAGAAAAGAAGGAAGAATGTAGGATATGAAGGGGAGGGAAGAGATAAGAGAGAGAGTGAAGGTAGCATTAAGGAAGGAAGGAAGGAAGGAAGGAAGGAAGGAAGGAAGGAAGGAAAAGATGAATGAGAGTATAAGGAGAGGTCTGTAGAGGATGAAAAGAAGAGAAGGGAAGAGAAAGAAGGGAGGATTGAAGAAGTGGGTACATGATGGATGAAGCATGAAATAGGTAGTGAGTACAGTGGATACTCCTCCTTGGTGTGAGGCAGTTGCTTGAAGGGGTTAGTGTTCTGGTTAGAAGGTAGTTAGTATAATTACTAATTTTATTATAATTTTCTTTATGATACATGCATTGTTATATGGCTATATTGTATTTGTTTGCTGTATGTGTTGTGTGTGTTGGTGTGAGCTGTTCATTTTAAATAAAGAAAATAAATAAATAAATAAATAAATAAATAAATAAATAAATAAGAATCCTATCTACTTTCTTCATAGCTGCCCTTGCAAATCATCCTGGCCAAATTGGGAGACCCTATCAGTGGCATTAACATAGTACAGTGAACCCTTGTTCTACGCTGGGGTTTGGTTCCAAGATCCCCTCGTGGATAACAAAATCCATGGATACTCAAGTCCCATTAAATATAATGACATAGCAAAATGGTGTCCCTTATAAAAAATGGAAAATCAAGGTTTAATATTTGAAATTTATACTTTTTAAAAACATTTTCAAACCGTGGATGTTTGAATCTGTGTATAAAAAATCTCTGTATAAGAAGGGCCGACTGTACTGCTGTCAACATAACTCCTATCAACATAGCCTCTTGCTTCAGAGGATAAGGCAATCCCAACCAAGGTGGCAAGCGAGTGCCAACATGGGCCAGTTTCTTTTGGTTCCATAAATACCATATATAATAGTCCCTGCAACACTCCTTGGTAAGAAAAACCTTAATAACATTAACATATTTTAGAGCAGTGGTAGGAAATGTGTGGCTCTCTTGATGTTTCTCAGTTTGAGCTGCAATCAGTTCTGGTCACCAGTGCTGAGGAAAGAAGGGAATTGCAGTTGAAGAGTATCTGGGGTGGGGGTGGTTGGTGAGTTCCATGTTAATCGAGCAGTGAATCTGTCTGGATAGCACTTTTAAAATTCCACAGTAAAACTCAAATTTCTGTTCAGGGCACTGAACCCAATCTCTACAACAGATCCAGCCTTTTTGTTAGCTCCTTCACTGTCTCGCTGCTGTGGGAACCATCAGCTGGCAACTGATCTGGAGGACCCCCCACACACACACACACACACAAAAATGCATGTTCTTCCCATTCTGAATATGAAGCCATTTGTCAATTTAAATAAATTTTCACCAAAATGAACATAAATTAAATTCCATCAGTGAAATATTCAGTTTCTTCTGCACTCTGCAGTCCAGACTGGGAGTTGTCCAAGATAATCTTCCCCTGCCCTCTGAGACAAGAAATAAAACAAATGATCCCCCTTCCCCCAATTGTAGAAATGGTAGCATACTTGCTCACTTACACACAAACACACTCATGTTAGACTAGAAGATGTGTCAAGCATGTCTCTCCATCTTTCTGGAAAAAAAGGAAAAGACCAGGGACATTAATACTGCAGAAGAACCCACAAGTGCTGATGGGCCAAACAGACAACATTTTCCTTTTCAGGAATTTATTTATGAGACATCTAATAGGTAGAAATCACTAGAAATGTATATATACAACACATATAAGACCATATAATACAACTATGGCTATGGTTCTATCATAAAGAGTTCCAGGTTTTGTAGTTTGGCAAGATATATAAGAGAGCTAGCATGGTGTAGTGAGCATTGGACTATGACTCTGGAGACCAGGCACCTTACCGCATTGCCCCCTGGGACGTCATGGGGCGTGATGAAAGAGAGCGGGATGAGAACAGAATGGGTGCTGTCACCCATTCTACCACACAGCAGAATGCTGCTTCTGCCACTGGAAATTCCCATTGTGTTCTGGATCCGTCCCAGAGGAGGCAATTTTCAGGAACTGTTTAGAAGCATTCCTGAAAATTGCCTCCTCTGGGATGGATCCGGAGCGCAATGGGAACTTCCATTGGTGGTGTTCTGCTGTGCAGTAGAATGGGTGATAGTACCCATTCTGTTCTCATCCTGCTCCCTTTCATCACACCCCCCATCATATCCCAGGGGGCAATGTGGTAAGGTCCCAGGATTCTAATCTCTGCTTAGCCATGGAAAGCCACTGGGTGATCTGGGACAATTTACACTCTCTCAACCTCAGAGGAAGGCAAAAACAAACTCGCTCTGAACAAATTGTGCCAGGAAAACCCTGTGACACATTTGTCTTAGACTCATCATAAGTTGGGAACAACTTGAAGGCACAGTACAACTGCAGCAACAATAACAGCAATCATAATTAAAAATCTCTGCTAAAGACCATTGGTGCTATTTATCAGCAGAGTGAAGACTAACTGTGGCCCAGTACAGACGAACCTCATGGCATGTCTTGATGACGTGCTAGGGTTGCCTCGTGGCGTTGCTTACAGATGCCCCGCAACCCTAGTACGTCTTCCATCGTACATATGGGCGCCGCCATTTTGATGCAACTGACACCTAGCATCCACACGTCACATCTCCATAATGACATTGCACCATTGGCGTACTGCAGCATCATTATGGCATTGCAAAAAGAACCCGCTGACTGACATCTCAAATGTAGCATGCCAAATCACTCTACAGTGAGGAACCATATTACATGATTGGCCCACTGGCCCACTGATTCTATGCCTTACAGAGAAAAATATGGTGTTATTTATCTATTATTTTGTTTACCATCCATCATATAGGAAATATTCTTATGCCTTCAAAATACATGAGTTGATTCTCCATAAGCTTGTCTCAGCCAAAAAATGAAAAAAGAAAGAAAAAAGGATGTAACAGCATCAACACACACCTGAGAAGAGGACACACATCAATTATGGCAGTGGCATCCCTATCCAAAAAAAAAAAAAAAGGGGGGGGATACTATTCAGCATGAAGAGGAATCATACCACCACCAGCACCCACAAAGATGGAAGATATGGCAGCAACCAACAGATGCTTTCTCAACTGTACACAGTCAAGTGCTTCTTGAATTATTGCCTGAGGCTCCTCAAAATCAGTCCTTATCTATGGAAGGTAAAAGGTAAAGATTTCCCCTTTGACAAGTTTGACAAGTTGTGTCTGACTGTAGGGGGCAGTGCCCATCTAAGCTGAGAGAGCCAGAGTTGTCAGGCACAACTCCATGACTAAATGCCGACGCACACGCAACACTATTACTTTCCCACCAAAGTATTACCTATTTATCTACTTGCATTTTTAACTCACTTTCGAACTCTTAGGTTGGCATTAGTCAGGACTAGTGATGGGAACTCACTCCATCTTGCAGTGCTTGGGTATCAAACTGCCGATCTGCTGACTTTGTGGTCATCAGAGTCAACATCTTAACCGCTGAGCTAGTGTGTCCCATCATGGAAGAAGTGAGCCAGAAAAATCAATTCTTCCAATGTGTGGGTGATTTTCCATGGCCTACAGTCCACTTTTTCTACTAAAGCAGAACAGTTAATAATTTGGTCATCCAAAATTATTCTCCCAATAAAGATGAAATGGCAGCTTGGAGAGAACTGAGAAAATGGTGACAAAATAAGAATTAAGCTGTTCCACACGTCTGCTCACCTGCATCCTTTATTCAAATAATTTTACATATGAACTGACACATCTCATTGATGCAGTCTGCATACTGACAGTTATATTTAGTTATGTCTCCCACTCCCCCCCCCCCATCGCCACCACCCAGCAATCTCTTGTTATCAGGTGTCAGAGCATTAAAATAAGAGAAGTGACAATAAGGAGTTCTTAATTCTTAGAATAAAAAATGTAACTGTATTTCATGTTCCATTTAATGTTTTGTGCTACCATAAGCTCTGGCATATTTTGATTCACTCTGTTTGTCACTGTCTCAGTTCCTGCCTGATACATTTAAGCAGTCATGGTAAGAGCTTGATTTCACTTAAATATTTGCATTTTTTTTTTTTACATTTGGTATCATCTTGTCATCATAACAATCTTGATATGTTTGGAACTATTTTACAGCAACTGTAACTAGAAGGAGGGCATTTCCCATGAGTCCTATTGTTGCTAGGAAGTAAGTCATTTTTGCTCAGAAAGCTGGGGATTATATTCTTATTTCTTTTTGTGAAAAGGTAGCACATAAACGTATTAATAAGTGCTTTTCTCCTTTTAAAGCAAACACAGGGCAGACCATTTTGGGGTGAGACTGCTTAGAGAACACCATTTTAAGCTCATGATCTTTTCCAGAACCACTAAGGTGCTCAGCTGTATCAAGTTTAAGAGGCTCCACAGCATTCTAAAATAACAACAACAACAACAACAACAACAATAATAATAAATAGTGCAATATTCTAGTGTGTTGTATTGTAGTGTGTGTATTGGGGGATAGGTTAGAAACCCCTCATAACCTGAACTATATCTTATTCAGTTCATAAAGCCATCACGGGTCCTTTTAGAGGTTAGGACATAGAAGCAGGGTTCCCAGACGTCAGGGCTTGGCCTTGCTGTTCTTCGGGGGGGGGGGGGGTATCAAATTAAGAGTGCTGTCTTGGAAAGTGATGTGTGGGTGAGTATTTCCCCATTTGTTAGATTTGATAGATCTCTTTTTATCTGAATGACATACTTGGACCAATGGTGGTTTTTGCTTGATGTATCTTGAAGCAATGACATTGTCAGGGCAGGGCTGGTTATTGTAGCATTACCTCTGTAACATTAGAATGGATCATCCCTAGCTCTCAGATATTGATATTGAAGTCTCAAAGGCTGGGGTAGTCCCGACCTGGCAACCCCATGATAGAGTTGTCACAGTTTCTCCTTCTGATATGATTGGCAACTGCTCAAGGGCAGGTACCCTCATCCCCCCCCTCCACACACACACACCTTGCAGATAGCACTGTTGCAGCCCAGCAGATGGGAGATGCTACCATATCACTTCTAGTCAGCATTTTCAGCCGGCTTTTGGTCAAATAGAAGCTTAGGGAGTGGAGAAAGAAAAGGGCCTCTGGAAAAAGAAAAGAAATCGATGCATCTGCATGCAGTTTGGGGCAGTTTGAGCCAATACTCAAATGGGAAATTATCTGAAAATTATGTCAAACTGTTATTTTAAAAAGAAGAACTGACAAACTTTGAAGGACTGTCAGGAGGCTACATGGGCAGAAAAAATATTTTTTTTTGTCTGGATGTGGTTTGAAGGCCACACTCTACCACTCATGTTCTACACTATTCCAGTACTGGTTAAAATCTTAGATCATGTGACAGGAAATAATGCATATTTCTGGACTGCTCTTATAATCAGTTCAGGTAAATAAATTAAATTGTCTTCATTGCCAAAAGATGCATATCTTTCAACTGTCTTGACTTAGTACAGAAGTTCAGATTAATTCTCTGCCATCCCACTTTTTCAGCTTTTTAAAAATGTCTAGATTTTTTTTCCTTTTCCTTCCACTTTCTTTCAATCTTTGCAATTTAGGACACATGCAGACAGATTGAAAAGTCCCTAATCTGTTCTTTTTTATTTTATACTAGGTTAAAATGAACCAGCTTAAGGAGCTGGTATAAAGAGCCTCTGATTGTACCAGGAGCTGGCAGAAATATTCTGGGGTAAACAAAACATTTATGGATCTCCAACATAAAATCAGAAAGAGCAGCAACAAAATTGGAATGTGAAGTGCCATTAGCAACAGAACAATACATATGCAAATCACTCCTGCCTTTCCAGGTCACACAGTTTATATACCCAAGTCCTTTCCAGGCAAGCATTCTCTGAAGATGCCAGCCACAGAGCTGGTGAAATGCCAGGAAGAAACTCTTCTAGAACATGGCCACATAGTCCAAAAAATCCACAAAAAACTAAAATCTGGAATTTTACGGTCTGTTCTGGAGTCTGGATGCCTCCTTATTTCAATGGATAAAAACTGAGTTGAAAGTGCAAATGTAGCTTGTATTCAATTAATTCAGCACTGGAGAGAGGAATGGAGTGATGGGATCTCACCATTGCCAATAGGCTCAGGCAAAAGTAAAATGGCTCAGCCTTTCCTAGCTTATGTGTTCTTCCCTGTTAATAATTATTGCCATATTATCAACACTCTGATATTGCTTGGCTACATGTGTCCCAGTTTTCTTATGTGAAACGTCAGACATCATGAAAGTAGATTCTAAATAGATTGTTAAAGACTCTGTTTTATCAGATACATAACAAATGCACCAAAGGAGACTTCAGTTGTTTGGTGGATCTGTGGAAAGTCCTTTATGTTAGCCTATGCTATGGTTCCCATCTCTGAGCACAGTCACAGGACGATGTAGCTGTAAGCCTCCTTTTAAACTTCCTGCAGTGCTCCAGGAATCAACTGCTCCTGGGACATTCTGAGAAATTGAAAAATGGTAGCTCATAGCCTTCTGTGCCCACACCATGAGGGGATCTACTAGAGATTTGAATTCTAATTATGTTCATTCTCACATGGATTGTGAAACAAATGGGTGAGGGTGTCCCCAGTATGTGATAGCAAGATATAACTTTTTTTTCCTCAGAGAAAACGAATTTTTTTAAAAAGAATTTAATAAAATGTATAGTATTGAGAAAATGCAATAATTCTTGTCTTATTGGCTGTGTGAAGTCGATCATTCTAATATAGGTTCATGCATTTTCAACCTATAGGTGCAAGCTATACAAATTGTTGAAATTAAATCCTAGCAACTATTCTTTCTTTCAACAGTTAGGTGTGCTGCACAAATTATAATTTGCATGAAGTTCAGAAAACTGGCATAAAATTCTACTTTTGTATCTTACTCTTATTCCAAAGCCAAGAGTTCATGGGGCAGTTGATGAGTACAGCCTTATCCTGTCTAGACACAAAGATAAAAGAAAAATCTTGGGGAAAGTGAGATTCACATCACTAGATTCAGAACACATCCACCTCTAGATAGGAAACTGAGCTGTCCAACTCTTGTAGGGATGGATCCAAAATCATCTCCAGCAAGGGCCCTCATCCAGAACTTCTTCATCTGCCCCAAGGTCCCCCAAAGTAGGCTGCTCTCCATATTGTAGAAAAGAAAGAAAGAGAGAATTTTCTTCCTCATAACACTATATAACCAGGGTTACCCAAACAGTAAAATGGGTATGCAATGCTTGTAATCTTTCTTTCTGCTACGTGCGGCTTATGGAAGCTGTAGTGCAAAATATCTGGCATGCAACAGGTTGCCTACACCTGAAATTGACAGTAGGTTGAGAGAACTGACAAACCAGAATAGTTCTTTGCACAATGCCAGATATGATTATGTAAAGCACACACTAAGAAGTTGTGTCACTGAGTTATAATTAAGAAAGAACAAAGCAAATTCATATAGACTATGTATACAAAGATCTTTTAGCCTTGGTGAGTATATAGAATCTCTCATCAGGGGCAGGATAGCTTTGAATGCCAGATGTGGGATAAACAGGGTAGTGTTGCCTTCATAGTCTGCTTCTGAACTTCCGAGAGACATCTGGATGGTAAACACAGTTTAACCATAGCTTGGCTGAGAGATGGGGAGAATGTAGAGACAGCATAAAATATAATATCCAGTATGATTTGATAATAATGGTGGTATTAAACTTCCCCAAGGCTACAATAGTGCCATTTTTCTCAATTATACCTACCCTTCTATCCTTACAGCCATGTGCCACTACATATTAGTATAATATTCACTCTCTGTAGGAAGAGCTTTATACAGTTTTCTTGGGTGGAGAAGAGAAACCACAGGAAGAGAATATGACCAAGAAGACTAAATTCTGGACAAATGACTTAAAAATTCAAAGGGTTTTGAAGCTGATTGACTTCTGACACAAGGCCCCAGTTTTAGCCCATCCAAGCATCAAAGTGTGAAATCAGTTGTGAGAACAAGAAGAATACAATTACTGTCCTTGGCCCTACATGTGAAAGCCGAAAAGAGAGTAACTCAGGTAAGCAAGCACCCAGGACTTAAAAAGCTCACCTAAGTAATCAGAAATCTTGTTCTAACCTTGGCCAAGAGGAACCTCACTGGTATTCCTAGTAACAATTAGCCTCTAGTTGTAGATGTTGCTTAAAATGTTTTAAGTGACCTGTTTCTGGATTATGCTCTTGAATCTAGTAGAAGCAAAGCTCCAGCTAAAACAGGGATGGGGAACATACAGCCTTCCAGATATTATTTGACTGCAGCTACAATCAGTCTAAGCCCAGAATGAAAGATATGTGGAACTGTAGTACAACTACATCTGTAGTGCTACATCTGTAATGTATATAATCTACATCTACAACAACAACTGTAATTATACATATTGCTCCTACAATTAATCTCAATTGACTGGTTACCAAAGTAGCCAGGAAAGTGTTCTCTGAAGTAGTAGAATCAAGGGACATTATCACTGAAAACATTGTGGTGGGCTCTGGTTGAAATTCATGGTTGTCAGAAGTTCAAAAAGTGTGTGTCTACACCAGCCGAAAAAATCCAGGTGCAGCCTTGAGTATTATGCTCCACAGCTGCCACACATACACTATGCAAGTTCTGAACACACTGGCATGACAGCAACACACACTCAACTTACTGTTCAAAGAGTCACCTGGGCTGACCGTGCATCAACACCAATGCCCTGTCGGCCAGAATCACTGTTGCTTTGCAGGTGACAAAAGCAGCTCCCTGTCAGAAGGGCCTTGCTGGTGACATTGCTTCTAGTGAGGTCAGAATGTGGCATACAGCCATATGGGTAGAGCAAACCCCTCTATATTGATTGCATCGCTGGCCACCCTGTTCTGGCACCAGGTAAATGACATATCAACAGCAGGTCTCTGCCAGAGGTTGCTTGCATGAGATGATAGCAGCAGCAGAAGATTCACAGCACAATGGAGGAAGACATTTTCCCTTCCCCACCAGTAGCTGGGCTTGGCTGAGGAGTGGGTGGCAGGCAGCACCGGCCATCTAAGCATGATGATGCTTGCTACTAACCCAAATCTGGCTGTCAACACTCAGGAAACTCCAGATTTCCCTTGAAAAATTCTAGAATAACCCAGGAAATCAAGAATAACCTGCTAGATTTTTAAAGACAGATTAAGAGCCAGAAGTGATGAATTTGTAGCAAATGCAGGATAAGACCATGAGATTTGGCCAGTGTGGACAATCTCAAAATAGACTTTCTAAGATTCTACTGTCAGAGGATGAGCTGCTGAAGAATATGACTCAACACTTTAATGCAGATGGGGATCTACAGTAACTTGAATGAAAGCTTTGATATATGTAATGTTCTAAGATGCTATGGAGTCAATATAACTATGCTATGAAACTTGTTTATTTCCATGCACGTGCGTAATGATGAGACCCATTAAGTCTGAATATGACTAAAGATACCAGGGATGTAGACTGAATTCTGACAGAGCTTGGCTCCTGACTGAACTGGCCTCTGTCAGACACATTCTAATATTTTCTGAAGCTAAGCCAACAGATCCCAAGTTGGTTCTGGATCATGTGAGATTTGATAGTCAGAAATGGGGGGCAACATAATCTATTTTAAGGAGGAAGGACAGGAGAGGAAAAAACTAAAAGGAATCTGGCACACCAACAAGACTAACTGGTTTTTATTTTTGCATGAGCTTTCATGGCTGTAAACTGACTTCTTTGGATGCAGTGTTAGCATACTCTAGACACAGACCCCTGCTGGATATGTGGTTTCATAATTAATATTTAGAGTTAGGCATGCTTTGGGATTGTGCTGACTTACAGAAACTGTAAGTTATACACATGTAGGAGCCATGCTGACCAGAGGACATGTGAAGGCATAGATAAAACTAAGATAAATGCTGAATGGGTTTGCTGATCACCTCATTCCACCCAGGATATTTACATTTCCTCTCACAATGGAAGCAAATGGAGTTATATCAGAATGAAATAATAAGTGAACATGCCCTTTACTCCACCTTATGATGGTGTTCCTATATAACCTTTCTGCTTGGTCATTGAGGGATTGTTTCAAATCTAATCAGTGTATTGTCACTCTAGAACTAAAGCCATCAACCATTCCAGACCCTTTTGCCAGTCCTGTGGGAAAGCTAGTAAGTTTTTGTCATACCTAATACAACACAACACATCTTTTGATGGCATGAAATGGAATATAAATATCTGCCCCAGTCCTAGCTATATGGTTCACAGACCAGGGCTCCCTCTGTGTAACCTTCAGACATGTTCTAAGTCACTCTGTTTTCCACAGACCTCTCTTTAGGAATGATAATTATCACCCCCTTCAACCCCTGCCTTTTCTCTATCCATCTTTCCACACCTTTGTTCCCAATAGCCTTGTACAGTCAGTCCTTCCCAACCACAAGGTTGCCATCCAAAGATTGAAGCATCCATGGATGCCCCCACCTGTTCTCCTCAATTGTGTTGAATCCACATGGTTGCACCAGTGCCATTGCACATGGATCATGCCACCATTGCAGAGAACAGAACTTGTGGTCCTGCATTATTTGCTATCCATTCCAGGACAGGGTCTGATTTGATTCATAAAGTTTTATCAGTTCTTTTATCTCTGTGTACGCCCTTGCACATTTATAAATATACTTGTCTCTCCACATTTGTGGCTTTGACTTTTGTGGATTTGATTATTCACTTATTTTATTAATATGTTCTCTCTAGGAATATCTAGGTCCTCCAGCATAACTCTATCGTCAACCAAAAATCACACTGAAGAACCTAGAGACTCCTACAGAGAACACTCCACTAGGCATTTGTAGCTCCTTCAGTGCAATTCAAAGGTCAATGTCTGACAGATGTTGACCACAGGGTTGCAGTGGAGGACCTAGAGATTCTTAGAGATGTGTTCTCTCAGATAAAATCATAGTGTTTTTCTTATTTGCTGTTTTTCCACATTCATGGGGGTCCTGTGCACCTAACCCCAGCAAATGTGGAAGGATGAGTGTAAAATGTTTTACTTACTTAGACGGAAGTACTCATAGGAGTATGCATAGGTGAAAAGATCCCTTTTGTTACCCTCCTCTCACCAGCCTCCCTTTGAGCTATAATTTCCCCAAATTTCAAGTAGACACTAACATTGCAGGTGGGGATCCCTGATATCTCCCACCTTTTAAAATAACAGCAGTACAGAAGAAGTGTGTTTATGTCTATGAAAGCTCATGTGAAAATAAAAAATAGTCTTAAAAGTGTCACACATTTGTCTTCCTTCTTTTTTGGCTCCTTCTTCCTTCCTTATTTTTATGCTGCAAGAGACTAACACAGTTATTTCTTTGAAAACAAACATAGTGCAATTTAGGTTAATTTATGTGAAAATGCTTAGGGTTCTAGAGAAGGGAGAAGAGGGGAGTGGAATGGAATGGAATGGAATGGAATGACTGGATCACCACTTTTCTAGTGGTACATGTGTTTATGTTCATTTTAATGCAAATATTTTGCTGTGCATTGATACATAGACTGAAATAGTTTTTACACATTTTTCATTTAACCATATGAAATGGAAATGTTCATATGGAAATGTGAATCCAGAGAATGTCTTTTCCATCCCTAGTTTTAGTCTAGGGTCAAAATTTGGTCCTCCAATCTTTCAAGAAGGCAGATTAAACTCAAGTGGTGAGAGGCTGGAGATATAATTTATAGAGGAAGATGGAACTGCAAAACAGGTACCAAAAGAGAGCTTGTCATAGTACTACTATTACACTATTATGGCTTCTAAAGGAGAGAATAGTGGTATTTTCAAGGCCCCTGTCTAACTGATGAAACATTTGTCAAGAAAAAAATGTATGTGCTCAGTGGGGATTTCTGAAAGGTCACATACAGACACAGGGGGGAAAGCATGCCATTCAGTGCTTATAACTCCAGTCCTATCAAAGGAACCCTGTTGGGGACAGATAGCAAAAATCTTCACATCTGTTCTCTTAAAATGCTGACCCTGAACTTGAATGTATCCTGGCAAGCAACAAGTCCAGCAGAAAGGTGAGAGCAAGAAACAATGCAAAAGGAAACTCTTGTGAAGTCTGAAGTACAGTATGGAGCACCTCGAAAAGAAAAGTTTTCTTTTTCATCAGAGGTTTAAAAATGAAAGGATGTGCCCCTTGTATGAGTACATTTTAAAAATAATAAAGGTACGGTGGACAGGATTTAGAATATTTATTTATTTATTTATAACCTGCATTTCTCCCAACCCAGGATCCACATTTTAAAAGCATAATACAGTTTTAAAAATTGTTTATTGTACATCCATATGTGGCTGCATTGCCCAGTTAATAATTAATTTTGGCAAAACCTGTCAAAACTAACATCACCAAACAAGATAAAGTTCTGCCCTGGTCTATTATTACTATTTTATACCTAAAGGAGAACAAAAAAATTGAAACACAAATATCTAATAATATTATTCTTACTAATGGCTTGATTTGAAATAGCTTCTACGTGGAAAACAGGCAGTGTAACGTTAATGGGACACTTGATTGCTTGAGAAAATATCAGACAGTGTAAGAAGAACAAAAGAAGATACAAACCAAGACTCTTTTATTGAGAAATTGTACCCATTTAATGACTTTGTTAACACAGATATATACTTGAGAGAATCACTGGAATACCACCACGGTCTTTGGAAAGTCTTTATATATCTGAATACCTGATGGAGACACTATTAGGAAGTCTACGGCCATTATTTAAAACCTAGAGATGTAATACCCATAAAATGTATGATAAAGAAATAGCTTTAATAAACTCATATTGATTTGACTGGTACTGAAAAGTATTACATTTGTATTCAAACCAAACAAAGCCATTTTGTTTGTTTATCTACAGACTTGTAATCTGAGGAAGATTTTATTTTTGTTAATAAAAAAGTCTGTCTTTTTTTAAAAAAATTAATACAAAACTTAAAGCACAATTAAATTAAATTTCAATTTTAAAAATACAAGTTAAAAGCAGTTAAAATGGTGTTTTGTTTTTTTAAAGTTAAAAGCAACATTAAAAGATGCTTAAAATCACAATACTGTGGATGCTTATTATCTGCTCTGGTTTGATTCCAAGATCCCCTGTGGATACCAAAATCTATTGACAGTAAAATAGTGTACCTTATATAAAATGGCAAAAAAGGATTTATTTTATTATATTTTGGAGGGCGTGGGGGATATATTTTCATCTCACCTCCCTATTTTTCATACCATCCCAAAAACATCTTTAAAAGTTATAAATCAGTTGGATATTGGTCCCGTAACATTGTTTGTTGCTGTGTATCTTCAAGTTGTTTCTGACTTAGGACCTTATCACACATGGGGAGGGTTGCAGCTCAGATCTGCAGTCACTCCTGTTCTAGCAATGCAAAGCGTGATGTTTTTCCACACCAGATCCAGAGTCGCTCCTCTTTAGCAATTTGGATTGAGGTTAAAACATCATGTTTTTCCACACCTGGTTGCCTTTCTGTTGTCCTTCCGAAGTGAGGGAGAACAGAAGTCAGTTCGATTCCAAGCAAGTCACGTGATGCGGACTCAAGCAAAGGGGAGTGAGTGCACATTGTATTACCACACCAGAGCATACTGTGAGGGGTCAATGATCCGAATCGGCACCCTTGTACATGTTCCGTGGGGCTCTGGATGCTGCCCTCCTTCCCTGCCCCCTCCTTAGCTGTCATCCTTCATCGAGGTGAAGGAGGAGGCAGGGAATGATGGGTTAGCTCGCTGGGCGTCCCTGGGGCCAGGATCAGGAGGCAGGAGCAGCAGGGATGATGGGTTAGGTGGCAGAGGGGGCAACATGGGGATGCAGAAGCAGTCAGTGGATGATGGGTTATGTGTCAGGTTGAAGGAGAGAAGCAGATGGGGGTCTAGGAGGAGGCAGGGATGATGGGATTGGTGGAAGGCTGAAGGAGTGGAGCAGATCGGGGTCTAGGAGGATGCAGGGGATGCAGGGGGTGATGGGATCGGCTGGTTGGCAGAGAGGAGGAGATGGCATGAAGGAGGAGGAGGGAAATGACGGAGCAGGACGCAGGGGCCAAGAGGGGTGGCATCGGAGTGCTTTTCCACTCCAGACCAAATTTTATTTCTATACAGCTTTTCCATAGATCAAAGCAGTTTACAGACCATATAAAAACCATTAAAAACATCTCATAAAAATAGATAAAATCCACTAATACAAATTATACAAAGTCTGAACACAATCATTCAACAGGGTAAGGCAGAGAATAGATGGGAACGGGAATACACAGCTTCATTTTACAGGGGGGAAGGCTTGACAGAAGAGTAAGGTTTTGAGCCTCTTTTTAAATGTCACCAGGGAGGTCTCAAGATGGGGCTCCTCAGGGAAACCATTCCAAATTTGTGAGGCTGCCACTGAATAGCCCATCCGGGATGTAGACACATATTTGAAAGATGGAATTTTCAACAAGTTCTTCCTGGACGTCCTGAGTGTGCGGGGCGGAGATGCAGTCCCTCAAGTAACTCAGGCCCAAGCCATATAGGGCTTTATAGGGAATAACCAACACCTTGTATTGTGCTCGGAAGCGAATAGGCAGCCAGTGGAGATCTTTCAGAATAAGTGTTATATGGCCAAACCTGGATGCACCGGTGACCAATCTGGCTGCCATGTTTTGTACTAGCTGAAGCTTCCGGGCTTGGTATAAGGGTAGCCCCATGTATAGCACATTACAGAAATCTAGATGAGAGGATACCAGAGCGTGTACCACAGTTTCAAGGTCCCAAGGTCCCTGAAAGAAAACCAGATGGGACATGACATCACTTCTAGTCACCAAAACAGCAGCCCAAATGGCACGGTGAGAGCCCCTCTGGAGGTTAAGAGGAGGAGAAAAACAGTAGGTGTGACTCTCTGGATTCCAGGGTATACCCCATCTATGCTGGAAAACCAAAAGCTCAGGACTGCCACAAAATCTATCCTCAGCAAGAAGCATGATGTAAAAAACATTGATCCAAATAAAATATAAATGAAGAAGCCATTGCACCATATAATAAATGAAGCCAATTTTGCCTGGCATATCAAACAGATACAGCCTAATCCAAAAATACACATTACACACATTTACACACAAAAGTACCAACCAAGTTTTTAATGTTGAAAGTCCTTTTATAAACAAAGCTGTTTTCAAAATGGAAGTGACACCTAAGACTTCCATGCCTGTAAGGAGAGAATATAGTGAGGCTCCAGAATACTTTGTCTCTCACTCTCCCTCTTTCTATGTTTTATATGTGTGGTTTTATTTACCTGAGCCAGAGGCTGAGAGTGCACCATTTAAACATCATTGTGTTGCAAAAGCCAATAAAAATGAGAATTGGGAAGATACCACTTGTTACAATTAATTTCCACTGTGTTGTTTTACTGTTACCAATGCTTTTGTGAGTGCTCAAGGGGTTGAGTGCAGACCACAACTATATATATCAAGGAATGGGCAAAAGAAAGGAAAATATTTCTCTGTGTGTGTGTGTGTGCGCGCGCGCGCACGCTCGCGCACTCAAATGTCTTCAAGTCACTTGTTGACTTATGGTGACCCCATACATTTCACAGGGTTTTCTTACACAAGAGATACTGAGACGTTGTTTTGCCAGTACCTTCATCTGAAATGTAATCTACAGCACCTATGATTTTCATTGCTAGTTTCCCATCCAAGAACTAACCAGGGCTGACCCCACGTAGCTTCCAAGATCAGAAAGAATCTGGTGCCTTTATGGCATTTAAGTTCTATTTCTTTACTTAAGTATTTAAAGAATCTTAAATAGAAGAACTGAATTTAATTAAAGTTTAATCATGAAGAGCTGTTTCTATACATGACCAAAACTAATAATGAGTACCAAAGAAGAAACTAATCACTGGCTTTATATGTGAACTTACATCTGTGGAAATTAGAACTAGACAGTTTCATAACATCCATATCCAACAGAGGGATGTTCTTGATGTTACTACATAGCAGAGACAGCAAAGCACCCAACGCACACTGTGCACCAATGTGCATGCTACACCTATATGTACTCTGTACTAAAGCGCATCACACTTTTGTTAGTTTTGGCCCAGCTTTCTAATCTATTGAGGTAATTTTGAATTTTGATCCTGTCCTCTGGGGTATTAGCTACCCCTCTTCTTCTGGTTCTGATGCACATTGTGCACTCTTATCGTTGTCCAGATATGCACCTTTGCAGTTTACTAACAGGGTTTAATAGTCCTCTGCTACTTAGCTAAGTGTACATAAAAACACAACCACAGTCTATGAAACAACAATACCTTTACTGGACCAGCTAAATTGTGCAAAATGCATATTGCAAGCTTTCAACACTCCACTGGCTTCTTCATCAGGCAAAGATTTTAAAAATCATAAAGAAGAAAGGAAAAAAATGAGGACATCAGAGTCAGAGGCCTACATTTTGACAAGCTGCTGTTATTGTTGTTCTCAGGTGAGATGGTTTATCTTAAAATAACAAAACAGGGCTCAGCAATATGTTAATTTTGTAGAAAATAAGACATTGTTTGTCCATGCCTAGCTGATACAGCCTCCCCAAAACTGCACCTTTTTAAAGTATGAAGTTATATTTTCATAACCACTTTGGCAACATGGTTTGTTGTTGTTGTTGTTGTTGGTAACTCTGTGGGCTGATTTTTAAAAATCATATATGGATTTTAAATGTTAGCATTATAATGATATGATATAATTTTGAATGGATCTGATACACTAGAGCATCTCAGCCAGGTGTCAGCTGATCTCTTGTGACCTCTATATGAACTAGAAAGCTGACCTACACAAGTATCATAAGCAGATAATGGATGAGGGTTTGACAACATAAAAAGGTAACTGTTATGATGCATCAAAACATCCTGGCTATTGGAAGCACCTAAGGACTCTTTCACACTAGGCTTTTTCTGATTCCCAAAGTGGTCCATGTGGACCCCCAGGGGTCCATGGGAGACTCAACGGGGGTCTACGGGGGGTCTAATCTTCACATTTTTTGATGAGTTTTGGGAATATGGTAGAAATGTAGCAGCAGGGGGTCCACCGAAACCAGTAAAATTTTGAAAGTGGTCTATGAGAAAAAAAAGTTTGGGAACCTATCTTGCAGCTCTACAAAGGTCAGACCTCACCTGGAATATTGTACCCAGTTCTGGGCAGCACAATTCAGAAAAGATGTTGACAAACTGGAGAATGTCCAGAGAAGGGCAACCAAGATGGTGCAAGGTCTGCAAACCATGCACTATGTGGAGAAGCTTGGGGAGCTGGGTATGTTTAGCCTGGAGAAGAGAAGGTTAAGAGGCGATATTATAACCCTGTTTAAATATTTGAGAGGATGTCTTACTGAAGAGGGAGCAAGTTTCTTTTCTGTAGTTCAAGAGAGCAGGACCTGGAACAATGGATTCAAACTACAGGAAAGCAATTCCAACTCAACAATATGAAAAATTCCCTGACAGTAAGTGGAACACATTGCCTTGGGGTCTGGTGAAGTCTCTTTCTGTGAAAGTTTTTATACAGAGCCATGGCCATCTGTTGGGGGTGCTTTGATTGTATGTTCCTGCATAGCAGGGGGTTGGACTGGGTGGCCCTTGAGGTCTCTTCCAACTCTATGATTCTAAGGCCTCCATAGCCCAGCTTCCCTGCCCTAACCCCTTCATGTCTTTCAGCCTGTATTGATTTTTATTAATTTTAGCATAATTGTGTGATCAGGGTGATCTATTAGGTAAAAATAAATAAAGAAAAGAAATTGGAGAAAAAAGAAAAAATAGCCAGCTCAAGGGGGAACATAATCATGACCATTCATATCCTGTGACTGCCTGTTTGTTGGAACTGCTTTGGGAAGAACTTATTATGCATGCATTAACAGCAAGAAAGTGCTTGATGCAAGCTCTGACTATTTCTCCATTTAGATCAGTATTGTTTCCTCTGTGTGGCATTGACACTTCAGAAATTGCCACTGATTGCACCTGGCATTTTCTGAGTGCAAAGTATGTGTTCTACCATTGACCTGTACCATCTCAACACACAAATATGGAGCCCATTTATGCTACACAATGATAGTGTTATGATTCCACTTTAACTGCCACGGTTCTGTCTTGTGCAATCCTGGGACTGGCAGTGGAATGAGATGGCTTTAAAATCCTTAGCCAGGGAGTCCCTCTGGTTCTTCTGACTAACTAAAAACTTACACAGGATTCCCTAGAAAACAGTCACAGCAGGTAAAAGGGATCCATATTGCTATAAATGTGTAATGTGAAAGGGTCCCAGTAGAGATGAAAAAGATTTTTGGCGGGCTTGATGTTCTCACCTAAATTACCCAGTTCACTCTTCAGTCTTTTATTTAGACAAAGCATTCAATACCTCAGAAATATGCACAATTGTGATGCTTGGGGCATATTTTGTATGCATTATAATAATGGGTCCAGGTGCTTTAGTGATGGGGGAATATGTACAAAAATGTCTACTCAAGGAAAACTGCACAAATACATGAGTGAGTTAAAATGTGTGCAGAAAATGCATATGAATTTCCACAAAGGAAGGGGGGGAAATGAAGTGTCAGGAACTAGTATGAAAAAGTGATTCAGAGAAGTCATATTTCTGCCCAATAGCCATTGCTGATTAAGGGCCTGAACAGACAGGCCAAAATAAAGCTGCTTTGGGTCACTTTGGGGGTATGCTGTTTAAGTGACATACACATTTTAAGAGGCCAGAAGGTGTGCCAAAGCTGTGCTCTAGTCCTTAGGACTGGAGTGTGGCTTTGGTGTTGCTTCCAGTCTCTTAGGACACATGCAGCATTTAAACAGCATACCTCCAAAGTGACCTGAAACAGCTTTATTTTGGCCTGTCTGTTCAGGCCATTAGAAACTCATGACAGTTGTAGAAAACCATTAAATATTGCTCAAAAACAGCACCTGACTATCACCAGTGATCTTGTGTTATTCTTTCCTACCTTGTAACTTTAGGAGCAATAAGCCAGCCCCTTACTGTTAAATTCTAACTTTGTCAGTTGAAGCATAATATAGGTCCAATGCAGAAATAATCCAGTGTGAGACCATTTTAACTGCCCTAGATCAGTGTAGGGAATCCTGGGAGTTGTAGTTTATTGTGGCACCAGAGCATTCTGACTAAGAAGGCTAAATGTCTCACCAAACTACAGTGCCCAAAATTCCCTAACGTTGAGCCAACTAAAGTGGTCTCAAATGGGATTATTTCTGCAGAATGTTTTTGACCATATTTTAAGATGAGAGGTTCTATTCACTCTACTTCATTGCTCCTCCTTTCCAAAACCCAAAACAAAAAGCAAAATCCTCCTCTTTGACAGAGGAAAGTGGGTTAGGGGAGTTCACAGCTTCTCAGGTATTTCACAATTCACAAGTATTTAATTGTGGATTTTCTCTAAGTCTATTCCATTTGTATAATCAAATTTAACCAGTGCCCTTCCCATAAATCTGTTGATAGGGATTTAGAAATCTATTCTACAGATATTTATATGTTTTCATTTTTATCCTCGATTTTATTTCATTTCTGCTTTACTTTTTTTGTAGACTCTGCTACAAAATCATCTTTCAGAAAAGAAATATTGGGCACGCTAAATGAAAGCATAGATGTGTGCAATGCCATTTATTATTTTGCTTAGACTCTTCCACCTGAGATGAAAAAGCAGATGCAGGAACACAAGGAGATATCACAAGTACAAGCCCACACATCAATTTGCTGACAGTGTCAACCCTTGCTTTTCCGCTAGGCACTAGATTGAAATATAAAGGAGATGCAAAACATTGGCAAGTATTTGATTGTAAAAGAGAAGTTGTGAACTCCCCTAACCTACCTTCATCTGTCAAAGAGGAGGATTTTGCTTTTTGTTTTAGGTGTTGGAAAGGAGGGGCAATGAAGTGGAGTGAAAAGAACCTCTCACCTAAAACTGTATTATGTTTCTACTGACAAAGTTAGAATTTAACAGTAAGGGGATAGCTTGTTGCTCAGTAAGGGGAAACAAACTCAGACTGAATCCAGAGAAAACGGAAGTATTTGTGATAGGTCCCTCAGGTCTAAGGAAGGAAATTTGCCAACCTGTCCTGGACGGGGTCACACTTCCCCTGAAGAATGAAGTTCGCAGTTTAGGAGTACTTCTGGACTCATCCCTGCAATTGACATCTCAGGTAGATGTGACAGCCAGAAGTGCTTGCTATCAACTTTGGTTGATACGCCAACTGTGACCCTACCTAGACCGAAGGGACCTTGAAACGGTGGTACATGCTCTGGTAACCTCTTGTCTAGATTTCTGTAACGCGCTTTACATGGGGCTACCCTTGTACCAAGTTCGGAAGCTTCAGTTAGTGCAAAATATGGCAGCCAGATTGGTCACCGGTGCATCCAGGTTTGGCCATATAACACTTATTCTGAAAGATCTCCACTGGCTGCCTATTCGCTTCCGAGCACAATACAAGGTGTTGGTTATTCCCTATAAAGCTCTATATGGCTTGGGCCCGAGTTACTTACGGGACCACATCTCCCTTTATAATCCGCCCCGCACTCTTAATAATTAATAATTTGTTTTATTTATATACCGCTATTCCAAAGATCATAATGGTGAACAACAAGTAAGCTAATTAGCAAGTAAGCTAATTTGCCCCCAACAATCTGGGGACTAATTTTAGTGACCTCGGAAGGATGCAAGCCTGAGTCGAGCTTGGGCCCTTTTGCTGGTCTTGAACTCGCAACCTTGTGGATTTGAGTGAATGGCTGCAGTACAGGCATTTAACCACTGCGCCACCAGGGCTCCTTAGAACATTGGGTAAGAACCTATTGGAGATAGCATCCTCTAAGTATGTTGCTACTTTGCAAAGAGCATTTTCAACAACAGCTCCAAGAATCTGGAACAGTCTCCCTGAGGAGATCCACTCAGCGACCTCGTTAGAAACATTCAGAAAAGCGGTTAAAACTGAGCTTTTTAGCCGAGCGTACTCTACCTGATATGAATACCCCCCTGATATGAATGACTTGCCCTGTCTGTGTATGATCCTTGCCTCGCTTGTTGATGCTATTGTTACTGTATGATGTTGGATATTTTATTGTTTTTAGCTGCTTTTAATTGAATTTTTATGTAAACACTTTGTGCTTTTTTAGTCTGTAACCCTGCTTCAATCCACCGGGAGAGGTGGGGAATCATAAATTATTATTATTATTATTATTATTATTATTATTATTATTATTATGTTACAAGGTGGGGAAAATACCATAAGATTGGGAGTTGGGCTGTTTGTTGCTACAGGGGGGACAAAATGAGGGCATTGCTCCCCGAAATCAGAATTCTGTTGAAATTTTCCTTCTCACATTTCTAGCACTCCACTAACTTAATACATTAGTTGAGAATTTAGAATTACAGTATAAACATCCAAACAAATAGAGCAGTCAAAGTTACCAAAGGAGTGTGAAACAAGGAAATATAAGAATCTTAGCAATGACTACTTTTCAATGTCTCACTCTTCACAAGACAAGAAATTTGAGAAACAAAGGGACATTTTAGGAGAAGAGTATAATTTTTATTTGAAAAAGTAATGCCCTGATCCCCCACCCCACCCCTGTTATACATCTGGGATTCATCCAGCCTCTGACAAGACTATTTGCACACCCCAGATCTCTCCAGAATCCCTGGAAGACCTTTTTTATAGTGAAAAAAGAGGGGAAAATGCCTTTTCATGAAGCCTTCAAGTGTGGTTAAGTATGTTACATGGGCTCCATGGACTTTTTAGATCAGTAGTTCTTAATCTTTGAGCCTCCAGATGTTTTGGACTTCAATTCCCAGAAGTCCCAGTCAGTATGCTTATTGTTCAGGAATTCTGGGAATTGAAGTCCAAAACATCTGGAGGCTCAAAGATTGAGAACCACTGGTTTATATCCTCCCCCACTTCCAAAAAAAAAAAAAAAGGAGTTCACAACCTATTTTTAGGGAAGCTGTCTGGCGCAGTCCATGTGGGCCCAGAATGTCCCTAGGACAGGAAAACTAGCCTCTAGATCCACTGCAGTTGCCCTCAATTGCTTACACAAGAGTATTCAATCCACCTTCTTGCCCCATGGCAGGATCTATATGGCATTCAGCAGAAAGTTTCAGACTGATGCAATACAGTAATAATTTTAGTAGAAATTAAAATATTTTCCCTACCAATTATCTTTATGTTCTAGAGAGCCCTAAATACTATCAAACCTTCGCTCTGGCCCTGACAACATTGGCCAAATAAAAGTGTATTTCAATTTTAGTAGTTTCAAAAAGAGAGATGTAGTAGTAATGGGAGGGATCTCAACTTTGCTGGAAATCAAACTAGGCCAAAAATTTAAAGTTCAACAAATTCCTCACTTGCCTTACAATTTCATTGTCCAGAAGATGGAAGAGCTAGCTAGGAAATAAGCTATTTTAGATCTGATCTTAACCAATAATGAAGATCTGGTTAATATGGTGGAAGTGGCAAGACCCCTAGGCTGAACTGACCTGTTGTACAATGGAAAGGGGAAGCTAAGCATAGTCAGACATACATTATAGACTTTAAGAAAGCTGATTTCAGTAAACTAAGAGAAATAGGGCCAGCATGGTGTAGTAGTTTGAACATTGGATTATGACTTTGGTGACTAGGTTTCAAATCCCAGCCTGAGCATAAACCTTGGGTGACCTTGGGCAAGTCACACTCTCTTAGTATCAGAGGATGGCAATGGCAAACCCCCTCTGAAGAAAACTGTAGAAAATTGTCAAGAAAACGCTGTGTTAGGTTTGCCTTTAAGTCACCATAAGTCAAAGGAGTTTATCACATGGGAGGAATTTCTCTTAATTTCGAATGAAAAGAAAGTGGGGCCAGAACGCAGTCACGTGAATTCACTAGTTCAGCAAATTTATGTGAATTCGAATTGCATTCAAACTGACTTGCCATTGCCCAAAAGTAGCATGCCATTGCCCGAAATTGTGTGTGATCACCTCTCACACAATAACATGAAACCCCATGATTGCGTTTGGACTGACTTCCCATTGCCCAAAATTGTGTGTGGTAGTCTATCACGCAATAACGTTAAACCCCATGATTGCGTTTGGATTGCCATTGGATTATACTTCCAATTTCCCTTGTCTGATAATGTCCAAAAATGACTTGGAGGCACACAACAACAGCAGCAGCAGCAGCAGCAGCAGCAGCAGCAGCAGCAGCAACAGGGAAATATTGGCAGTGATTCCATGGTCAGAAATACTAGTAGAGAAGGGGGTTCATCAGAGATGGGCATTTCTTGAAACTGAGATTAAGACCTTATTCCCACTTGCAATCTGAATTGATGGATCGGTTCAACAGTGGAGCATGGTTCACACTACATTTGCCCCGATCACATTTTCTTGCTGCAAAGTAATAATCACTGACCTCATTTCCACTTGTCATTCACATTGATTAAGGAATTGATTCAAAATGGACTCTCCTCATATGGCTGGCAAATTTAAATGGCAAATTTAAATCGATTCTGATCCACATCCTGTTCACATTTGTGCTGAATCGATTTATTGTAAAAAAAATGAGCATCAAAAAGACACACGTTTATAACGCAGTGGGAATGAGGCCAGCAATGGCATAATTTCAAACAGTTCCAGTGAGGAGGAAAAATGTGAGGTGTCCCAAGAAACCCAGATAGATGTCTACAGAACTTTCAACTGAGCTGACTCAAAAGAAATGGGGGTAAAGGAGGAAATAATCAAGGAAGAATTCAAACAAATAGCCAGCATGTGTAGAGAGAAAGTCAGAAAACCTAAAGCAGAAAATGAGCTCAGGCTTGGAAGAGAGTTTAAAAACAATAAAAGGGCTTTTTTGGGTTATGTCTGTTGAAAAGGGAAGAATGAGGAAATGGTTGGGCCACTACATGGAGAAGATGGCAAAATGATAACAGGAAACAGAAAGGCAGAATTGCTCGACATTGTCTTTGCCTCAGTTTTCTCTGAAAACATTGCTCAATCAAAGGGAAAAGGAGCAGATGACGCAGTAGGAAATGTATCACAGAAAAGATAAAGAGGTAGCACAGGGATACCTGGCTACTCTAAATTATTTCAAGTCTCCAGAGCCAGATGAACTACATCCAAAGATATTGAAAGAACTGGCAAAAGTAATCTCAGAAACACTGTCAATAATCTTTGATAACTCATGGAAAAGGTCCCAGCATACCAGAGGAGGGCAAATGTCCCCATCTTCAAAAAAAAAGGGGGGGATTAAAGAGTCTTCATGAGGCTCTTTAATCTTAGAAGTTCCAACATGTACAGCAACGACACTCCAACACAACTCACACAACCCACATGGTTGAAAGAGGCTCCTCCCTTATATACCAGGGACAACATGTGGCCACTTAGCCCAGCCCCTTCCTGGTGGGCCACATTTAATTCTGTCTCCCATGCAGGGTGACTTTGCATCTTTGCAGAATTTTGCAGCACTTTACCACACTTGATGACATTATGCTGGTCACACTTCCTGTGACTCAGCTCTTTGGAAATGCACTGTCATCATGGTTGCCGGTGAGTTATAGTAACCTCAGTCACCTATTTCCCACACTGGACATTTTCCTTTGGAATTATACACCAACAAATCCATGTCATTTGGCCCATGTGTTTTGGGATGAAGTATACTATTACATCATGGAAATCTTCTTTTGTCTTGCTACCATGAGTCTATTCTGTAAATGTTATTGTTTTCCCATTTAACCTATTCTGTCTGTCTCCACAACAGCTTTCCTCAGTATCAACTACTCTATATTTCATTCTGTTCTTCAATCCCTCTAACACTCAAAACTTTCTGAGTTCCAGCAGGAGCATTGCATCTAGGTCTTTCTCTCTATTAGCAGTCATCATTTCAGAAATTTATTCCAGATATTTGTTGTTGTTGTTTTCTTCCAAAGATGTCAATTCTGTATTCATTCATTGCACTTTGGTGGAGATCTGAGCTAAAGATTATTTTATTTCTTTTAGGTCCACCTTTAAATTTATCCGCTGTTCATCCTTCATGACTTTCTCAAATTCTTTGCTTAAATCCACAATCATCTGGGCGTCTCAAGGCTTTCTTCTAAAATTTGTTGATTTGCTCCATTTGTTTTATTTGCTTGGTCAATAGAAGCTCTTCCTGGTCTTTGAACAGATGTAGGTTGTCCTGTTTTGGATCTAGTAGAAGATGCCATCATTTAACAACTACAAAAGCAATTTGACAGTTCTCAAATTAAAAAGTGTGTTTTTCCCAGCAGTCTTCACATTGACCACTAGGTATCGCTGATCCCTTCAGTCCTCCATGGTGACCTACAGGCTCTACATTCCTTCAACCAGAAACCAATTTCTTTCTTTATTTTCCTTCTCCCTCTGCCATAACGTTATGATGTTTAGAGTACAGAAAAGGTAAATAAAATTTCTTTCTCATGCTGCTTAGTAGTTAACTTTTACAGCACTGAGACATCAATAGCCCATCAATATTTATTTATCATTTAAAGTCTTTGTGTGTTTAATCTTTAATCTTTATAAAATATTTTATTTTATCTTTTAATCTTTAATCTTTTAATCCTGGTATTTATTTCCTCCTGCCCTTTCAGCAATTTTCACTTTACTATAAACTAATTTTACTTAGTCTGCTTTAAAGCCCATTTGTAAAGTGCTTCATTCCATGAAGCTAATAATTGTTTCACTCAAAGGTAGTGGTTTCTTTATTGGAAATTAATTAATTCCACTTGCTGGCAAGTTCGTTTAAAAATCACAGTATTGATGTTTCTGGTTAAAAGTAGAAAGCTGAATAAAGACCCTTTTCATAACTAGAATGCAGCAGGGTGACATGACTTTTCCATTCTACCCACAGCAATTTGACTATGGCTAATGTTGTCTTGCATGTTAGCAACAAGTACCAGACCTTTGGGGATAATCCACTGAGCTTCCCATGCCAGGGAAGTGATTTCGGCCAGTTTATAACAAGACTCCCAAAGGACCCTGTGACGCTCTGCTATTTCAACCCAGAAGTCCAATATTATGCTAATTTTAGAATCTTTTCCAGGCAAACCTAATAATTTTTATTGTAACCTTCTTCTTTCAGATTCTATTAATGAAATTAATCTTAAAGTGCAAAATGTTGTGTTTTAGCTTCTACAATGAGGGGCCAGCTGGTCAAACTCTCTTAGCAATTTCATTTGAAGTAGTAAGCCCTGCTAGATTTCTTACTGAAGATACATTTTTGTCATTGTTTGCACCTATGTTAAGAATTTTTCCTAGACATGTAAATTTACTTGTTTATTTTCTAACTATACAAGTTGATCTATAGCTGAAATAAAGTTATCATGCTCTGTCTCGCACAATACAGAACAGTGAGGTATCCAGCCCATAATCCAAATTTGACAACACCAAAGGTCTTGAGCATCCTGATCCCCATAATGGCCTCCATAAAGACCAGAAGGAACTTCAGTAGCTATATCTCAAGCTTTGTGCCCCAGTATGCCATCACTCCAATGTCAGATATGAAGTCTATTCTCTGTGTGGCCAAGCAACAGCATAGTGTGATCAAGATAACAAAGGTTGGATGGTATGAGTGAACCCATCATTGCTGTTCCACCATTTTTACACTTTTCCAAGGAAAAGGAAGCAAATTGTGACTTTGCAGTAGCAGCTGAAAGAGGAACAAAGAGGGGGAATAGAATGATGCAGACAAGTCTGCAATCCTTATGTGGCACAAATTTTAATCTTTAACCTCTTCTTGTTGCTGTGTGCCTTCTAGATGTTCCCAAATTATGGCAATCCTAAAGCAAACCTATCACAGGGTTTTCTTGACAAAATTTGTTCAGAGTGTTCTTCTGAGGCTGAGAGAGTATGACTTGCCCAAAGTCACCCAGTAGATTTAATGACAGAGCTGGAATTTTAATTCTGGTCTCCAAAGTCATAGTCCAATATGCAAACCAATAAACCACATTAGCTGTCTTCAACATCTAATTAGGACTTTTGGGGGGGGGGGGGGAAGGTATTACACAGAAGTGGTGGCTTAATGATTCACAAGGTTGGCAGGTTGGCAGTTTGAGACCAAGTGCTGTATGACTGAGTGAACTCCTGTCACTAGTCCCAGCTTCTGCCAAGCTAACAGTTTGAAAGCATGTAAAAGTGTAAGATACCACTCTGGTAGTAATGTAACAACATTCCATGTACTCGTGCTGACCATGGAGTTGATTTTGACAATGCTGGCTCCCTCGGCTTAGTAACGGAGATGAGCACAACCCTCTACAATCAGACATGACTAGACAAAATTGTCAAAGGGGAAACCTTTACCTTTTATCACAATAGTGGTACCAGCTAATATTTAGTCACTTCCAAGTCAGTGGGGTGGTCAATCCATTCCAGATTTCAGTTTAAACATCAGAGGAGGTGCTGACCTTATCCTTAAAATATTACAGGACAAATCTCGAAGGATCATAAGAAATGTAGTTTTCCAAAAGGCTGTTGTCACTGCCTGTGGGCTTTCTTAGATAGCTTCTTTAAACACTGGCCTTAAACAGATGACCCATCTGCTTCAGCCCATTGAAACTCAGAATTCAAGGACATAGCCATATTAGTCTTGAAAATCAGTATACAAAGGCATCTTGTAGCAGCTTGGAGATTAACAGAAATAAATAAATAAATAAAGCTGCTAGCATGGACTTGCATAGACTTCAGTTTATTTCCTTAGATCCATGGAGTAAAAGTCATAGTGGATTCATCCTGTTCTAGCACTATGGAACTCACCAGCCAGCACTGAACAAAGGCTGTACTGTTGCAATACAGTAATATTTTTAAAACTTCGTAATGAACAAAACGTTGTTGTTGTTAACTGCCCTCAAGTCTACCGCAGCCTATGATGACCCTGTAAATGATGTATCTCCAAGACACCCTACCCAACCTCACTCAGTTCTGCAGAATTAGGGCCATGTCTTTGTTTGAGTCTGCCCATCTGGAGTGTGGTCTTCCTATCTACCTACTGCCTTCTGTTTTTCCAAGTATTGTGGTCTTTTCTAATGAGTCATGTCTTCAGATCATTTGTCCAAAATATGACATCCTCAATTTAGATATTCTGGCTTTTAGGGATGGTTCAGATCTGAAAATGTTACCTCCTGTATAAATGCAAGAAGATATGGGAAAGCTCTTCCTGAGTTTACAATTTACTTTGCTCTCTCAGATCAAATGATCCCTCAGCAGCTATGCCCTAAGCAATCCAGTTAATTCTTAACACCATTTTTGAAAGGCATTATCTGCAAATGAATGACATTGTCACAGCAACAGTGCCACTATCAGCAGACTAGACAGCTCAAAGCTGATAGTGGCATATGGATGATCAGTAGTTGGACAAGAGCTCTTTTTTAAAGACATTAATTCTTATAGCGCACAAAGAAAACCTTCCAACTATTAAAATGCACATATTAATTACTAGAGGAGGTCCTTTAAAAATACTTTGGCTCATAACTCTAAACTACATGAGTAAAATGCAAAAAGATTGATTATTTTCTAGTAGATGCAATTGTTCATTCCAATGGACATTTGCATACTAAGTTTAGCCAATGCATTAAAATTAAGGACAAAAACAGATTGTTAATTGCCCCTTTCTGAGTGCTGTATGTTTTTGCCCTTCATAGTCTAAAAGTTCACATGAGCATGAGCATGCAAATGGTATTTTGGAAGCACCAACGTGGTCTGGAAAAATTTAGAACAAGCCTTTGGTAATAACTATATGAAACCTTATACACCTTCATGACTTGGTTCTTTTCATCAGTACCCTCACTCTTGCCCATTAATGTATGATATCAAGCAAGTATTGCTTGCTCATTTGCATAATATAATATAAAATATAATATAATATAATATAATATAATTCCTCATGAAACAATACTTGTAATGTGATGTTCAGAGTAGGTATTGCAGATTTTAAATTTCCATTCAAAAACAGAACCATGGTGACTTGTGTTATATTTGAGATTAAACGTTGTTGTTCTTGTTCTTGTTGTTGTTCTTGTTGTTTCTATTACTACTACTACTACTAACCCATTCCTTCCTATGGATTCAGGTGGGGAACAAGAAATTAAAATACAGCAACAGATGGACACACAACAACAGTTAAAAATATCTAACACCAATTAAAAATACATTATCAGTTAAAAGAGCATAACATCAGTTAAAAGAGCATACATATTAAAAACAATTATTTCATAATTTAAAAAGTCATAATTCAGACATCATCTAGATAGGCCTGTTGGAAGAGATTGGTCTTTAGTCCTGTTTTAAACTCAGACGTTATATCTAGATGTTGGATCTTTTCCAGCCTTAGCCAGAATCTCCTTGATTCTTTGAATTAGTGTAAATTCATTGAATTAATAGAATTAAGAGTCATATGCAAGGAGTTACAGTTACAGCACCAAGAACTCCCAAAATCAGTTTACAATATACTGTAGATGCATTTTAAAATAACTGTTTACTTCTCTATTTTTCTAAATGTGTCTTCTGGCCAATAGCACAAAACAAGCTCTCCTTCTGTCCATGGTCGGAAACACACAGGCAAAATGAAGTGGCTTCAAGCTGTGTTGGGAGCATGCTGCTTACACGATGCATGCCCTGAACATGGCCTGAAGCTGCGCCAAGACCATGTCAATGAAAAAGAACTGAGCCAAGATGAAGTGGATAGAATCTGCTCTTTCTGGTAGCCCGGTTAAGGACCGCAGCAGTGGCTTTGATAGGGACCAGATATGTGCAGTTGCCATGGTCCCTGCATGAAGGGCACCAGCATGACCTTGCACCGCTCCTATGTTATCATTGCTTCAGCACTCACAACAAACCATGAGCATGGAGCACAGCAAGAACCAACACTTGAAACCCGTGGTATTCTTCCTCCATCATTTAAGAAAGCCATATACCTGTGACTATGTTTTTTTTTAAAAAAAAACATTACACATTAAAGTTACACTGAAATCATAGAATCACAGAGTTGGAAGAGACCACAAGGGCCATCCAGTCCAACCCCCTGCCATGCAAGAAATTCCATCCAGCCTCTGCTTGAAGACCTCCAAGGAAGGAGACTCCACTACACTCCGAGGGAGTTTGTTCCACTGTCGAACAGCCCTTACTGTCAGGAAGTTCTTCCTAATGTTGAGGTGGAATCTCTTTTCCTGTAGCTTGCATCCATTGTTCCGGGTCCTGTTTTCTGGAGCAGCAGAAAACAAGCTTGCTCCCTCCTCAATATGACATCCTTTCACATATTTAAACAGGGCTATCATATCATCTCTTAACCTTCTCTTCTCCAGGCTAAACATCCCCAGCTCTCTGAGTCGCTCCTCATAGGACAAGGTTTCCAGACCTTTCACCATTTTAGTCGCCCTCCTTTGGACACGCTCCAGTTTCTCAATGTCCTTTTTGAATTGTGGTGCCCAGAACTGGACACAATATTCTAGGTGGGGCCTGACCAGAGCAGAATACAATGGCACAATTACTTCTCTTGATCTAGACACTATACTTTTATTGACGCAGCCTAAAATCGCATTGCCTTGTTTGCTGCCGCATCACATTGTTCACTCATGTTCAACTTATGGTCTACTTGGACTCCTAGATCCTTTTCACACGTAGTTTCATTCAGCCAGGTGTCCCCCATCCTATATCTGTGCTTTTTGTTTTTCCGCCCTAAGTGCAGTACGTTACATTTCTCCGTGTTGAATTTCATTTTGTTAGCTATGGCCCAGTTTTCTAGTCTGTTCAGGTCATTTTGAATCTTGATCCTGTCCTCTGGGGTATTAGTTACTCACCTAATTTGGTGTCATCTGCAAATTTGATAAGTATGCTCCCAATTTTGTCCTCCAAGTCATTGATAAAGATGTTGAATAGCACTGGGCCCAGGACAGAGCCCTGTGGGATCCCACTGGTCACTTCTCTCCAGGATGAAAAGGAGCCATTGTTGAGCACTCTTTGGCTTCGGTCAGTCAACCAATTACAAATCCATGTGACAGTTGCCTTGTCTAGCCCACATTTTACAAGCTTGTTTGCAAGAATATCATGGGGAACTTTGTCAAAGGCCTTACTGAAATCAAGATATACTATCTCCACAGCATTCCCTTCATCTAACAAGCTGGTAATTTTATCAAAGAAAGAGATCAGGTTTGTCTGGCATGACTTCTTTCTCTGAAACCCGTGTTGACTTTTTGTGATTATGGCATTGCCTTCTAGATGTTCACAGACTCTCTGTTTAATGATCTGCTCTAGAATCTTTCCTAGTACTGATGTCAGACTAACTGGATGATAATTGTTGGGATCCTCTTTCTTCCCCTTTTTGAAGATGGGGACGTTTGCCCTCCTCCAGTCTTCTGGCACCTCTCCTGTTCTCCAGGACTTCTCAAAGAAATGGCTCCGATATTACATTTGCCAGTTCTTTTAATACCCTTGGATGTAGTTCATCTGGTCCTGGAGACTTATATTCGTTTAGGTTAAACAGGTATTCCTGTACTATCTCTTTGCTTATTCTGTGCTGAAATTCCTCTTTTCTGTCCTCTGCTCCATTATCTTCCGGTTGAGTTCCCTGGCATGATTATTTCTTGGTTATTGGTGAAAATAATTACAATTAAATAGTTATTTGTCACTGGTTCTTTCAAGTTTTGTTAATCAAATTCACTTCTTGAGAGCAGATGATTATCTAAAATCTTACACAGCATGGGAAAGATTTGTCCAAGTAGTGAAATATGATAGAATGCTGTGACTTTATAGCAGTTACCAAGCCCTAAGTTACCAGGACACGTTACAAGCTCTGACCTACACTAGTAATTATAGCTGTCACTGTTCGCCTGGAAAGAGCCAGAGAGTCATAAATATAAGCTGACTTCTCTGAAGCTCTGGAAATTAGTTGCTCTATTGAAATTATTGAAAAATGAAAGGACATGCTTTTGAAAAGAAAAATAGCATCATGCTAATTAAATAAAAATTTCAAATTAAAAAAAGACTCAAGATGTGCACTGATAATAGCTTTGGGCACAAAGTTTTCTTTAAAATGTATAGTGTTACTATGGCAAATTAAAACATTGTCAGTTGTGGAGGAGAGGGTTCCTCTCATGATTTCTTTCCTCGCTATGTAGCTAGCTTTCTAATGTGCTTATCTGCCCCCATGGTCTCTGTTTGATTGTACTTATATACAGGAATCTTTTGCCTTTTCAGCTTAATCAAAACAGCACAGCATTGCATCATTGGAAGGCCTAACAGGCACACCCACAAAAATCAAACACCAGCAAAGGGCTTCTTCATATTCATTCTAGCTTATCAAAACTAAATAACTAAGGTTGCACAAAGGAATACCCTCCTTTATCTCAGTTCTTTCCTCTCCTCTCACCAGAGACAGCCCAACTTGGAAGACTACAGCCCAGTACAGACAAGCAGAAAGCGCTGTCCTCATGCCAAAATTAGGGTTCGGGAGCACGCAGCAGCCGCATGCTCCCAAACCCTAATATGGAATGGTGGCACCATCATAGCAGCCTTCCATCCACACATGGTCCACCATAAGTGTCCAGACGTTGCTGAAAGGAAGTGGCATCATGGCGGCACCCTTTCCTGTTTGCAACACCGCAAAAAAGAAGCTGCTCTAGGCAGCTTCTTTTTGACAGAGCGATCGTGTTGCAGTGTGCGGCTGCTGCAGCACCGACTTGGGGCGAAGACAGGTGGCACAGAGCTGCCCGTCTGTCAAGCCCCTACATGCACTAAAATCATAGAATCATAGAATCATAGAGTTGGAAGAGACCACAAGGGCCATCCAGTCCAACCCCCTGCCATGCAGGAAATCCAAATCAAAGCATCCCCGACAGATGGCCATCCAGCCTCCGTTTGAAGACCTCCAAGGAGGGAGACTCCACTACACTCCGAGGGAGTTTGTTCCACTGTCGAACAGCCCTTACTGTCAGGAAGTTCCTCCTAATGTTGAGGTGGAATCTCTTTTCCTGCAGCTTGCATCCATTGCTCCAGGTCCTAGTCTCTGGAGCAGCAAAAAACAAGCTTGCTCCCTCCTCAATATGACGTCCCTTCAAATATTTAAACAGAGCTATCATATCACCTCTTAACCTTCTCTTCTCCAGGCTAAACATCCCCAGCTCCCTAAGGCGTTCCTCATAGGGCAAGGTTTCCAGACCCTTCATCATTTTAGTCGCCCTCCTTTGGACACGCTCCAGTTTCTCAATGTCCTTTTTGAATTGTGGCGCCCTGAACTGGACACAATATTCCAGGTGGGGCCTGACCAGAGCAGAATATAGTGGCACTATTACTTCCCTTGATCTAGACACTATACTTCTATTGACACAGCCTAAAATCGCATTGGCCTTGTTAGCTGCCGCATCGCACTGTTGACTCATGTTCAACTTGTGGTCTACTTGGACTCCTAGATCCCTTTCACATGTTGTCTCCTTAAGCCAGGTGTCCCCCATCCTATATCTGTGCATTTCATTTTTTCACCCTAAGTGCAGTACGTTACATTTCTCCGTGTTGAATTTCATTTTGTTAGCTGTGGCCCAGCTTTCTAGTCTATTCAGGTCATTTTGAATTTTGATCCTGTCCTCTGGAGTATTAGCTATTCCTGCTAATTTGGTGTCTATCTTACAAAGAATAGTCCTCTGTTAGAAACCCAAATAAAGGCAGGCTTTTCTTTAAAGGATGGGGACCATGGGACCTGCCAGGTATTATTGGACTGCAGTTCTCCCTGCTCCCAGTCCCTTGTGATTGGTTACATAGGCTAGGGCTAATTAAAACTGCTGTCCATTACCATCTGGAGGCCCAGAAACTGCCCATTCCTAGTTTCTTTGAAAGTCCTCTTTATCTGAAGAACTGTCCAGTAAGAGTCCAGTTTTTTTTAAGGAATATTAGTGATGGCCATTGAAGAGAATGGCCATCTTCATGAACCTGAACAGTAGACTAAGCAGGTACACACTGGCATAAGAGATATTCTGTCTCTTGCAGAATTGATAGAACTTACCTCTAGCACTGCATCTGTAAATTTTGCGTGTGTGTATGTCACCTGTCAGCTTATGGCAACCCCACGAACTCCATAGTGCTTTCTTAGGCAAGGAATACTTAAATGTGTTTTTGCCAGTTCATTCCTCTGAAATAATAGCCTACAGCATCTGGAAATTCCACACAAATGTGTCCTCTTTTGTCCATTTTTTTAAAATAATGGTCTTTCTTTTTTTCTTTTTTCTTTTTTAGTGATGTGTAAGTATAGGTTGCCTCCTGCACCCCTCACCATTCCCTGCCTTTTGGCTTGCCCGCGGCTAATCCAATGGATGATGCCACCTGAGGTGAAAAAGAAAACACCTGTTCTCTCCTCATATTCAAGTAACTGAACAGTATATAGAACCAGGAAAGTGGTGGGTACATGAGGAACAAAATCCCACAAGCACTTCTCCTCATCCCTGGCAGTTATACAGTTATTATTGTGTACTAAATTAACTAAGAATTTCTTGGTTCTTCATAGTACCCAAATCTGGTGCCTGAGATGGCTTGCCTAATGGTCGAGCTGGCCTGGATCTTGATAGAGTAGGTGCTGCTTCTCACAGCATACTGACAGAGCTGCTGAGAGTAAGTTTGGGCCCAGGTAGGGGAAAAATTAGGCAGTTCTCCCAACTCTTCATCAGCAGCAGTGTTACACAACTGGCGGGATCCACTGGTAGATTATCATGAATGAGCCCACCAACCAGTCAGATAATACCTCTGGACTAGGGTAGTGGTATAAGTCCAAAAGGAAAAGAGTTCCTGACCTAACTGATCATGCAAGGGAAAAAGAAGAGAAAGGATTCGTCTCCATTTTTCTCCTTCTCTCTCAGACTTCCTGAAAGCTGGGAAGAAAGCCCAGAAACCTGATTTCTCCTGATAGGTGTACCTGCAGCATTCTTGGTGGTAAGGAAAGTGGGTAACAGATAGACAAGGCTGGGGAAGAATAAGGCAGTTGATTCATGCAGTAAGTGGTGGGAACCAAGAATGGTCTCCTGTGTGTGTAGCATCCTGAAGCCTGGCTTAGCTGGAGGTAGGAAGTCTTTCCTCCCTTACTTCCAAGGTAAGGCTGCTTTGCTTGGTGGCTGCAGAAGCAACTCCCAAAAAGTCTAGCTTCCTTTTCTGACCTGCTTGGTAGCCGTTCTGAGCCCCTGATGGACCAGCTAACAATCTATATACATATTTGAAATTTGAAATCAGAGATTTTACAATGAATGTCAAATACAGTCAACAGATATAGATATTACCATGAAAGACAAAACTATGGCCTGTTACAGACAGGCCAAAATAAAGCTGCTTCGAGTCACTTTGGAGGTATGGTATTTCATGATGCCATGCGTCCTAAAGTCCAAAAAGCCACACCAGAGCCACGCTCCTGGGACTGGAGTGCAGCTTTGGTGTGGCTTTTGGACCCTTAGGACTCATGCATCATTGAAATACCATACCTCCAAAGTGACTCGAAGCAGCTTTATTTTGGCCTGTCTGTAACAGGCCTAGATCTAGCATAATCAGACTCTGGGCTCCCATGAGGACTGCTGGCTCCCTGTAATTTGTACTGGTTTCTCCCCTCTCCCTTACTAACTGTGTCTTACCTCAAAGTACTCACTGATTTCAGTGACCATTTTTGGTGGTACTGAAATGTATCTTGGAAAGTCTTCACTTTTTCATTTAAATTGTACTTACAGACATTATTACCCTGCCAAATCTGACTGATGTTATGATGTGACCAAAACATCACTGGTGGCTGGATGTCAGTGTTGATACTGATATAATAGTATCCACTTCATGATGTCATTCTGGACATTGCTTTTTCTCTAACTGAACTGACTAGCCTTATGTAACTGATTCAAAAAGGTAAAAGGAGCAGCAGTTGAGAACTGGGCTGAAGGGTTGCTGATGAGTTACTGTCTAAGCAATTTTTCAAAGAATCTTACTCTACTGAAGTTGGGGTCGCACCCATAAAAGTTAGGGTTACAACATTAGTGCTTATGTTTAGATAGATGATAGATAGATAGATAGATAGATAGATAGATAGATAGATATTGATATCTGGCAATTGTCCCATCTGACCCACATGTATTGGTTTGCTCCAATTTTTGAAGCACAATCTTATTCACTTTGATATAATGAATAAAAGGTGCATGTCTTGTACAAGGACTTCTTCAATAAAATTGTCCCATTCACTTTGTACAATTAAAAGTCCACAAATTTTGTATCAACCCAGGCCTCATCCCACAGAATTACAAACTTTTATTGCCTATTTCTTCTTCCAGATTTTGAAAACAAAGGGTGATTATTGTCCCAGTTTTGAGTTCTCTCTGTCTCTCTTTCTACACACACACACATACACACACACTATTAATTAAGCTAATATTCCCAAACATGAATATTTTGCTGGCAGTTAAAAGGATACACCCCATCACTTGAATCTGTCTTCTATGCTTTTTCATTCATGAATCTCAGCACATTATGAACAAAAGGGAAAGAAATATAATTGCCTTCTTCATAGAGCATTAGAGACAGCAACTTGCTGGAGGCTATTCTCCTGGAAAGGGTTTGCTGCATTGAAAAGAAAATATATTAATAATGCACAGAATTGTTGACATTGTTTGAATTTAAGATGGGAGGAAAACAGAGCTTTCATTACAAAATATAAGAGGCACTTCATATGACTATGCACATTTTCAGTGCAAAGGCATGGAAACAATGTATGCTACATAAAAAGAGTTCCTCTTCACAAAGGAAGCAGGAATAAATTCCCTGCATGTTTCTCCATGAATTAATAGCTACTGATGGGATATGTCTATCACACATTCATAAGATACAATAGATTAAATATAATTATTCCAAAGTCATTGAGCAGACTGACAAAATAGAGCAGTGATCCCACAAACTTTGGCCCTCCAGGTGTTTTGGATTTCAACTCCCAGAAGCTCCAGCCAGCTTGGAAAACAGTCAGGAATTCTGACTAGTCCAAAACATCTAGTCCAAAAAGCCCAGAGGACCAAAAATGGGGAACTACTGCTATAGAGAATATCTTTTCCTGCCTCTTCCATGCTGTGTCCTGATTTTGACCCCTCCATAGTTACAACAAGATTATGGCTCATTTACAACTATGGAGTTGCCTAAATGATACTCATTCTGCACACATAACTCTGCATATCCTAGGGGTAGGTAATGTATGGCCCATGAAATCAATGTGGCCCTGGGCCACTTTTTTTCCCAGCTAGTGGAGGGCCCCAGGACCCATATAAAAGCTTCCAGACTCTCGGTTTTTTTAAAAAATGGGATCATTATTCAGCCTTCCAAAACACCAAAAGGGTCAAAACTGCTGCAAAATGCAGTGGTATTGTTCCCTCTCACAATCCTGACCCTCAGTCCTGCCACCCTCAAAGCCATGAAATGGCCAAAAATGAAATCAGAAGTGGGTAAAAAAAAAAAAAAAGGCTCCCGCCTTGGTGCAGTTGCACACCCCTGTTCTTTGCATTCAGATGGACAGTTCCTGTAGCCACTCAGCAAGCAAATTAGGTAAGAGAATGGAACCCTAGTTCCACTGATTTGATTCAGTCTGAGAAAACAGACGTCTCAGGGGCTAAACAGACAGCTGTAAAGGGGCAGTTTAACATTGCACCGTTGAGTACCAGATTGGGCCCTTGGCCCCGATCTGGCATTTTTCCGGTGCAAAAAGAATCAGCAAAATGCTGCTCCTTCTTGTGTTGAAAAAAAGGCATCCCCTTTGCCACTGCTGCAGCTCTTCTCTGCTCCTGCAGTAACCAGCATCTAATCACTGCACTTCAGGAGTGTTCCCATGCTATCCGTCATCTGGGTGGGCAGGTGATGTGACTCCAGTTTGAGGGCAGAGTTGGGGCATGCAGCATGCAGTCGCCATGCCCCCACATCACCTCCAAACCAAATCTTACTGATGGTCTGCTTTGCCCCTCACTGAGATTTAAAAATGATTAACTTCAGATGGGTTGTACAATCTTTTGCCTAATAATCTGATACACTACATTAGGTGTATATAGAGGGGGCAACATGGTCTCCCCCCCCCCCCAATATATCTGGGATTTTCAAGGGAGATGAAGGTCAGGTTCTAGATAGCTTTTGTATTGCACAAATATACATCAGTGCAGTTATGGTGGGTCCCACAGTTGCTTAACTGACTGCAGATTGAATGCCATGATAGTTGCCTAACTGACTGCAAAATGAATGCCAACCCCATGTATAACAGTCAAAGGTGTCCCAATCCTTCCAAGTCAAACACACACACACAGAACTCAGCATGAAGTCATGAAATGATTGGCTATACTAGGGAGTGCACATGTGTGACCTTTGAAAAATGGTGTATGCAATTATCTTTATGAAAATGTAGTGCCCTACCAAGGTCTGATAAAACTTCAAATATAAAGCAGGACAAAATACCAGATGAGTGATGTGAACTTGGTAAGCCTTTTGAGGGGGGCAGGGGGGCTAATATGATAGCACTAAGAGCCAGCATGATGTAGTGGCTTGAACAATAGGCTAGGACTCTAGGGTTTGAATTCCCACTCATCATGGACTGGGTGAGCTTTGACAAGTCACACCCTCACAGCCCAAAAGGAAGGCAATGGCAAACCTTTCCTGAATAACAGGTCTTGCAAACAACAGCAACAAAATACACCCTATGAGACTTGAAGGCACCTAACAACAATAACACTATTCCTTAAGAGCACAGCACTGAAAGCCAGTTTCCTGATCTACTACTCACTGGACATAAACAAGAAAATAGAAAATATTCTGTAGTTATTTTGTTTTCATATAGTCTTGACCAAGACACTGCAGTATGTTACATTTTATTTGCATAACAGAAGAAGAGAAAACATACACTGAAGGATGATATAATTTTTTCACATCTCTTTGAAGTACTTTAGAGAATGAATTCCCAGGAAGCCAAAATGCTATTTACATAATTAAATTGACCAGAACTATCTACCTGTCCAGCATGGAGCAATTCAGCTTGTCTGAGATTCAGTATCTAAGTCCAGGGGAGTTTCCCAATTATATAGGTAAATAGCAAGGATAAGTCAAATTGCATTGCATAATATCCAGTATTGGGTACTAATTGGAGATGTGCAACATGCAAGAAGCTTTGCCATAAGCACTCTATATAGTTCTAAAAAAAAAAAAGAAAAGAAAAAGACCAATACAGTACTATAATATTGGTTAATAGCTGTAAAAGAACAGATTTTTGAAACAGATTTTTAAATTAAGTTACAAATAGTTAATAGATTCTGGCTAATTTAGCCATTTATTTGTTTGTTTAATGGATTGAATAATGAAACAAAATTTATTTATGCTACTTATTGGACAGTAAGAACCTCAAAGAGAGATGTCTAAATAAACTGGAGATGAACAGCTCTAAAATGGCTAAGAGAAATGAATTGATATAGCTTGGAATTATTATTGCTAGTGGATTAAGTAGAATCTTGAAGCCCCATCATCTGCTGGCTGTAGAGTGAGAAAAGGAATTTTGACAATCAGAGACTGAACCAAGAAAGGACAGCTATAGTTAAAGTGATGGGTTTGCCAGAGCTATTCCCCTTCTTTCAGAATCTGACCATGTAGATCCATCAAATATTGAGACAGAGGGAGAAAAAGGGGAAAGAGCAAGAGACTTTGAGAGTCAGACACAGAAGCCCTCTTCATTTTTTATAAGCACAGAGGTCATAATGGTTACATGTATTCAGTCCCATCCATCTGCAATCATGTGGAACTCTGTAACTGGTTGCAACTTGAAAGGGGGGGGGGTTAACACATACATCTGCCCAACTCTCCAAAAGTACAAAGACTGCATGCCTAAAGAGGTTTCTCTGTGTCTGTTCCTATCTTTTCTTCACCCACCCTATTCATTCACAGCTTCTTGCCTGCTTTTGAAACTCAGCTACTTCTCCCTGAGGGTGAATTTTCATACAATAATTCAGAGGATGAAAGATTGTGGGATTTTTTCTTTTTTTACCTTTGTGCCCCACTCCACCCAGGTGAGTGAAAAAAATGTACTAGACTTTGTTTATTTTTAAGGACTATTTTTTACATGGATTCAAAAGTAATTATTTTCTTGTATTGAGAAGCACCTTTTATCAGTTCTTGTATAAAAATCTAACTTACTCCCTCTAAAGTAAGACTCCTTGGTTTGAAATGGTACTGTATTTTTCATTATCCTGATGGGTTCTTACAGGAGTGTAAGTTTCCCATTACATTTCACTGCAACTCTGCACATGGAATCGCCTGATGGAGCCAGAATTGAGTTCCTTGAATAAGAGGTGTTGGAAGAGTGTGAAAATTGTCTTCAGACATATCATTCTTTAAAAACCCATGCCAGCCACTGCAGTTGGTTGAAAGGGAAAGAGGGTGGTGAAAAAGAAGAGGAAAGAAATCACATTTCACACAAGCTACTAATATTACTGCATGGCACTCTTTCTGCCATGGGAATGCAACAAGTTAAAGCATGATTTTATTTTAATAGGCAGAAAAAGAGAAAGGGGTGAAATGCAGCACAAACACAGAGTTCACTTGAGATTGATAAAAAAGGGTCAAAAAGAAATGAGAAATCGTAGGTCAGAGTGTCTCATTGAAACAGAGTGGCACAGGAAGCATGATGGAATTCTAATTGTGGCCGTCAGATGGGAAGCTGAAGAAAGGGAGCTCTGGAAATAATGAAATCATTTCAGAAAAATGGAGCAAGGAATTATTTTCTTGTTCAATAGAGCCCAAACTTGGTCTCATTTCTACCCAGTGCAGTAATGTCCCATTCTCTGTTGCACATTACCTGTTTATGTACAACAAATTTCAGTCAAATCTCAATGTGACCATCACACAATTCAGTTAGTGGCTGCCTTATACATGAGATTGCACTGATGTGTTGCTTGCTCTCCCCACCCCCACCCCCGTGTGGTATTTGAGTGAGCTGATCTACTGCCCAGAGTTGTTTGTTAACTAACAGCTTCTGGTAGCAGGAAGACACCAGAAGCTGTATGTTGATAATTACCAAGGCTCCTGCTAGAGAAGTGAATACTCAGCTGGGTTGGAGAGATTTATGTATTGGCTAAAAGAGGAGGAAACATGTCCTTTTCTTCCAAGGGTAGGCACAAGAGATTTCTGAAACCAAGGCAGCATTGCATGGGCACTGGTCCAAGAGACTTCGGCCAAAGGGCATGGGTTGCAGGTTTGAATCTGAATGCACTCATCTATAAAACACCACAGCCAGATCTTTGACAGTAAGACTTTAATACTGGCAATAACTGAGAGAACTATAGAAAAAGTTTTGTCTCATTTTAGCATGTTTCAGTGGACGAACGTTTTGCCTCTAATCCAGTTACCTAGACTGGGTCTGGGTATTGTGTAGCTCATAGTCCTGGAAGCTTCTTTGGGACCAGTTCTGCCCCTCAGCAAGTGCCAAGAACCCTACACCCGCAATTCTGCCCCAATCCTCCCTATTTACAGTTTTTTCACCTGGGAATAATACTCCCTGGTGTGCTCCATTTTCCAACAAATGTTTGCAATGTGCAAACATCTCTTCCTTTCCTGAATCCTGAATCCATCATGCACCTCGGGGATATCACATTCTATATGTGGTAAAAGTCTTAGCTGCAGAATTTTGAACATGACTTTGCTTGCATAGGAAATTAGTGTGATGGTTTCTTGTTCTTCCTTTTTTGTTACTGGTTTCTATTTCTCTACTGATTGTTGTAGTAATTCGCTTTGTCCTTGCTCCCTAATCATTGGACAGTAGTATTCAAAGTTCTGAGTGTATTTCTTTCACCCTTTCCTTTTGCTTCTTGTCTTTCTTTAACTGCCTGTAGCATTTCATCTTTCACCCATTGTTTATTATCCTTCTTTTGCTGCCCAACCCCTGAAATAATGAGATAAGACAGAAGACTGAGATGAAAAGAAGGCCATTTATTAATTGACCTATTTATTAATTTCTTAACTGATCTGCAATCATTTAATATAACAGCCAAACATGAATTAGGATGATAAAAAAGTGTGGGAGAAGCTGCAGCCAGTGTCATTCACTCAATCACCTATGCAGCTTGTCTGGATGATAACATCTGAGCCCTCAACAATAACCCAAAGGCTGAGTTATTTGTTGGCCGGCCTGCATGATGAAGTCTAACCAGAAAGTGCCACTCCCCATCTGAAAAAATTAAAGATGGGTTTATCTTTCAAGCCAAACTTAAGGGAAATTTCTTCCACCCAAACAGTGTCCAAGGGGTTTGCCAAAAAATATTTCAATTATTTATGCCACAGATATGGGGCAACCATCTGCTTAGCCCCTATCTCCCACTTTGGCGTGGAGCACCTCCTTAACACCTTGTTGAAGATCCATTAAGAGAATAGTGTTTCCAGTATCGGAAAGATGAATGCCATCAGGGCTGTAGAGCTCCAGTCGCATTTAGCTAACTCGGGCCCCAAACCAAGGCTCTTAACACAATGAACAGCAGTGTTGAAAGACGTATAATGAGGTGTATGCAATTCATGACCGTGAGGGTAAGAGAAATGGTGGATAATACAGAACTCACCTGCTGCTTTTTATTTATTATTTTATTTATTTATTTTATTTTTATCCCGCCTTTCTCCCAAAGTGGGATCCAGGGTGGGACATACATAAAACACAACAGTTAAAATTGTACAATTAAAATCATAAAAATATAAAAATTACAAATATAAAATTTAAAACATACAAAGTTAAAATTAACAATCCAAGACCATCCTCTCATCCCCCAATAAAACCAAGCCTTCCAGATCTCAAAAGGCAGGCTTGGTTTTAGGAACAACACTCAATGGGGAAACCCTCAAATTAGGGGTAGGAGGGAATGAAAAGGAGCTCAAAACACAAACCTCAGCCACCTCTTTATCAATCTTTTGCCTAACTACATGCTCTATCCCCCCTTACAGAGTTGTTAGCCAAAAATGGATGTCGGGTGCCTTGAAATGGAACACGAAGACTGTCCCAAAAGCCATTAAGTAAATAATGCACCACCCCTGAGTCTGGGTAAGATGACAGCAGGCACTGGAGAACTTTAAATTTGATTGGGCTGGGCCCCATTTGGAGGCGGGGGAGCTCTGCCTACCCTACTTTGATTTTGTCCATCTTTATTATTAGGCTTTCAGTGTGTAGTTATGGGATGGGTTTTATATGGGATGGGTATTGTGATTTTATTGTGGTATTAATATTTGGAATTTTATATTGTTTTTACCTGATGTTTTCATTTTTTTTATTGCAATATGTTTTTAAAATTGTTATTGTGAGCCGTCTTGGATCCCTTCAGGGAGAAAGGCAGGATAGAAATTAAACAAACAAACAAACAAATATTATTAAATCCTGGCTTAGTACAACTCTACCCTTAGTACAACTCTGAAAGGAATGAGGGCTTTTACACACTGAACACTCATGACTGTATTTGCAAGCCTTACGGTTGCAAATACCCTGAAAACTAAACTCCCAACAGAGTAGCTGCTCAGTTTGACCTAAAGCATTTTGAGGCTGAGAAGCAGATGATCCACCAGACTTCTGCACTAGATGACCACTTTGGGTGCATTCACCCTGAATTGGGCAGGCTCATGTCATCAGCTGTATCCACAATTGAGAATGCCACAAATCCCAACGCATAGTTGAATGTAAGGCTGCTCTCATGCGAAAAGCCTCGCCATACAGGAACCATGCAGGTCATATCATTTGCTATTTGATGTTCTTTTGTTGCCTGTTTTATCGTACCATTTCCTGTATTCCTATGTATTTTATATGTACTATCCTATTATTTCTTAGATTGTATGCCATAGGCAGATTTACTCTTATATATTTATTGTTTTATGTACAGCGCTGTGCAAATCTACAGCATAATAATAATAATAATAATAATAATAATAATAATAATAATAATAATAGGTCTGCTGTAATCAACATAGGCCCTATGAATGATGTCCATATATTGGGTCAGGGCAGCAGCCCGGGTAGGTTGGGCTTTAACAATAACCCCTGCATAAATGTGGAAACCGTTGAGACAATTAGAGAAGTTGCATTCCACCTTTCTCCTCTGCAGCTTTTCCTTCTCTTTCTCACTGAGTTCATTCTTCTCCTTCATCTTGAATGTTTTATGGGCAAGGCTAGCACTGCTTTCATTCAACCAATATATTTCCATTTGGTGATATGTTTAACCAATCTGCCCTGCTAAATTCACAATCCTTTTTCAGGGGACAAGGCAAAGAAAGCCCTTTATTTACAGGGATCAGATGTTTCTAAAAGCATAGATTTTCCACCAGATGTTTCCAAAACTCACTCATCTTCAATTCCTTTTTGCATTCCTGTGCTCTAGCATTACTGACATAATCTAAAAAAAAAAATCTTTAAAATAATTAAAATTATGTGGGTCTTGTTTACGGAAAATTAAATTCTAATGCATTTCTTCCCCATATTCTAAAATGCTAGATGCTGGCCTGCTGGGAATACCTGAGGAAGATGCTGCCACCAACAGTGACATTAAATTAGCTGAACTGTAACTCTTACAACTAATTATGTGTTGCTCTTTAGCCACTTCATTGCTAAAGAGAAAAGATGACAGTTCCAATGCACTAGAAGAGAGATTACACAAAACCAGTCTCCTTCCAGAGCCTCAATGAATTAACTGGGGTAAAGCTAAGTAAAGATTAATCCATCTGTTTTGTGCTTGTGTACATTTTAATGAGACCTGGAGATAGTGTGGCATTATACCAGGCCATTGAGCTAATGCTGCCAAAGTCTTGCATTTTATTCTTTTCCAGTTCCTTCTTTCCTTTTTTTTAAAAAGGAAGACAAACCTGACATTTCTGTGCAATGTTGGAAAAAACTACTGAGTGATTAACTGGAGAATTTGTGTATTATATATGTCTATGTTTCTTTTTGCACATGTTCGATCTGTCCCTATAGTATAATAAACTATTTCAGGAAGAGTCAGGTTGAGTTCACATGCCAATGAAAATATGGTTCTCAGGACAGGGAAATGTTGCAACGTTTACTTGCAGGTTCCACTTACAGTATATTGAATGATATCCAGTTTAAATCTGTACAAACTGAATATATTATAATCAGTAAAAGGAGAAGTGAGGTCATCCCTACTTGAACAATGTTGTCTTCTCAACTCCCAGGTCCATTCAACTGAAGTTTTTTATTGACAAGACTATGATCAATTTGGCCTAGATCCTCCGTAAACCTATTGAATCAATGTACTTTACATAAACATTGAAGTTCCCATTGATTCAAAGTCTCTCATCTAATTGGGACTAACAACTGAATTTAGGCCATTGTGTCCATTATGGTAAATTACTTGGTATTTGTGGATTAGAGACTTAACTGCAAAAACTAATAAGGGTCTTAGTATTAGAGAATTAACAAATTAGGAAAGTTGACTATGAGATCCATGTTGTATTTATTCCCTACAACAATTTATGTGTATATAGTTCTGTGCATGTGCTTCAGTTTTCATTAATAATTTGTATTGTATTGTAATGTAATGTATTGTAATGAGATGGTCATGGAGTGCTATATGTATTTTTCCTTTCTATTGCACATCCCTCTGTTGCCCTATAGCTTCCCCAGATGCCCACATTTCCTGATCTGAAAAAAGCCCCTCAGGAGGTTAACATTGGTCCAATCCACATTGCAGAAATAATCCTGTTTGACAGCACTTTATCTGGCTCCTGACTGAATTCTAGGGAATTCTGAGAACTGTAGTTTTGTGAGACATTTAGCCTTCTTTATCAGAGAGCCCTGGTGCCACAATAAACTACAATTCCCAGGTTTCCCTAGCACTGAGCCAAGACAGTTAAAGCTGTGTCAAACACAATTATTTCTGCAGTGTGGATTGGACAACTTTAATGGAAGCACAGGAAGTTGAGAAGACTACAGACCATCGAAGAGATGACTGTACAATAAAATAGCTCCCATATCTTTATACCACTAGAGTGCATAAAGAATCCTGTATCCCACCGAAGAGAATTTCACAAATTTTTATTTTTACCTTTGATGTTATTTCCTCCTGCAGCAGTTACATAGTTAACAAATGCAATGAGAATTGTAAAGAAAAATGCAGAAAACACTTTTTGTTACAGTAGTCCCTTGCTGCAAAACAGCACAATTTTAGGAATACATATTTAATTCCAAATTTCCAAAAATAAAATAAATATTGTACAATGCAATCTCAAAAGTATAGTTTTGTGTGAAATTTCCAAATGTCAATCCAAGGGGGACTAGGCTGGCCGCCTTCCTTCTGCTGGAAGGCAAAATAATGTTTTCTATTTAGGCAGGTTTTTGGCAATTGACTGTTTGCTATGGAAGGGGGCTCATCATGTGTGGGTATTGTACTGATGTGAATTTAATTTATGCTTAATTCAGTTGGGTTTGAATATTACAAATTAGAAAATTATGTTTTAATATTTTAATTTTTTTTATTTGAATCTTTTAGTCTGGTGAATGGGTGAAATCCATAGTTGTGATTCTGTATCCCTTACTTACCTATGTAACCACCCTAGTGTTTTCAAGCCTGATACTCCCAGTCATCATTTATTAAGCAGCTGCTGTTGTGATCAATGGAGGTCAGTTCCCCTGTTAATTTGGAAGCAGCTGACTGATGTTCCCATGCCCCCACTGGAGCAATTTTGGGTGTACCAGCCAGAAGCATGGTCCCTGTCACAATTCCCTCTGTACGTGTGTAAACATCAGCCAGGTGCTTCCTGATTAACAGAAAAACAGATCCCTGTTGTTTACAGTGGCTGCTGCCTCCTAAATAAGGACTGGGGGCTTTGAGGACCCCGATGATAGGGACCATGAACATGAATCAGTAATGAATGCCTTAGTCTAGATTATGTATTCATAACTTCCTTAGTGAATTCTAGCCCATGTATTGGTAGGAAGGTGCAAAAGAAATCAAACCAGTGATGTAAACTCAAGTTGACTGACTTGGATTCAAACTGAACTCAGTTAATTGACTTGTAGTTGATTCCTCAATAGTAATAGCAATAAAATTTATTCGGTCTTTGACCAGTATAAAAACAAAACCACACAAATAGCGTATCAGTATAACAATAAGAGATTAACATATAAACTAATAGTAGACTATATATGTACAGTAGCCAAACAAATCTTTCTACACGGTAATAAAATGTCCATTTGTCAGTTGAGGGTGCAGTTTACAAACAATGTAACAAAATTTAGCCACCTTATGGGATACTGTAGGATCATTGTTATCCAATAGGAGGCGTAAATAAAAAGAGTCAGTTTTACCTGGGAGTTTACTCAGTAGTGGGCTAATCAGTTGGTGACGAATGTCCCTATAGAATTGACAGTAAAGGAGAACATGCTCATTGGTTTCAACAGCGCCCGAGCCACATGGGCAAAAACGAAATTCAAAAGGTGTTTTTTTAAATCTACCTTCCAACATGGCCGTGGGCAACACATTGAAACGTGCCAAAGTTAGAGCCCTTCTAAACTTCGGGAGAGTAACATGGAATAGATATGGAGCTGGGGAGGGGACCAAGACTTGAAAACTGAACAAGACATAAAATTGTTTACGGCCATTGATAGATCTGCTTCCATTCCAAAAGACTGGGGCTTGGCCATCATAATCCCAATATATAAAAAAGATAATAGAACCGATCCCTCTAATTTTCGACCGATTAGTCTCTTGAGTTTGATTCCTCTATAAATAATGCACTGACTTGCAACATTTATAATTTTAGCAACTGATTTGCTAGTTTAACTTCATCCAGATATATTAGAATATGGAACAGTTTTCCTCCTTTGAACAACACTTCCATGTTATTGCTTTTTGCATATTATTCACGTGATAGAAGTGGTAATTTACATTTGAATCAATCAAACAAACAAACAAACAAATGTTCTCAAACATTCAAATTATCATCCACCATTGGAATCTAAGTTTCCCTCCCCCCCCCCATAAAAGGGTTAATAGAATCAAAGATGCATCAAATGTGGGTTTTTGGGGTGTTTTTAATTCCTGTTTGGACAAGAAATCCATCTTCCTCACCATTCTCCTGAGTGGCAGCATGAGCAGGAGTATATCTACATTGTACAATTATAGCACTTTGATACTACTTTAACTGGCATGGTTCTACCAGATGGAATCCTGGGATTTGGCATTTGGAGAGTTCTTTTGAATTCTCTGCCTGATGTTCAAGGAACGGCATTAGAGAATTCTAAGTGCCGCTGCCCAAATAACAAATTCCAAAATTTAATAGGATAGAATATGGCAGTTAAAGTGATATCAAATTCTGTAACTGTGCTATGTACATGCATCCAAAATGTATTGGAGGATTTAGAGTTCTCCCTCAATCTCTCCTAGGAAGCTATCTACCACATGCAGATGCCAGCCAGAAAGGGGTGACCTTTTTGATTGTGAGAAATCTGTTTTACCTTTGTTAGTTCCAGAAAGACAGTTTTCACCCCATAAGTTTACACCATGGAGTTAGGGTTTAGTTACTAAGTAATACTTATCCTCCCATCACTGGATGGATGCAAATAAATGTAGTGCTGGAGGATATCTGATGAAGAATTTAGTGCAGCAAATTTCCTACATTTAATGCAAGCAAAGTCGTGGGACTGGGGCTTTTCCCTAATATTCTGTGAATTGTACAACTGCTCCTCTGACACGTTTGCAGCCTTTCGAGTGTGTGTTTATTTCCCTGGAGGGAAAAATAGTATTATTATTCCTATGAATATGTATGGTTCAAACACCATGGCATCTGCAAAGAGTAGCGATGCTGTAGTGTCTCAGATTAGTTTAGACTTCTAATTCTCCCCCTCCCATCCCCATCACCTTCTGTTAACTAAATGCATGAATACATGATAGACAGGGAGGAAAGATCCTGTATAAGGGGGAGGGGGGAGCCATGGGAATGAACTAATTCTCCCGTCACTCAAGTAGTTACAAAACAAGACAGGCATAGATTGAAGGTGAATGTTAATGATGAAGGAGGCAGCCAGATGGCTCAACGTTTCTTCAGGTAGTTCATTGCACTTTATTCTTCAGAGAAAATTGTCTTTGATAAACGGCTACAGTGTTGAACAGTTATTCAGGCAACATGTGGTCACCTTTAATTATGGCCAGATAGGCTATCTTTTGTCTGGTTTCTGAAACTTCACTGCATAAGCCAGAAGCAGCAGTGGCTGAAAATGACACCATGGACGCATATGTGTGCCCAGTACTGTTCATGTATATATGAGATAAGGAAAATCAATACTGTGTAGCATTTATTTTGTTCCTGGCATCTGAGGAGGAGTGATGTGAAACTTGCGCTTAATGACAGTTGAATGAAGCTCCATTAGGAAGGTGTTTGCTTAAGACAGTAGGATAATTAATGTCTTATTATTCCTTTGCTGTACCCTTAAGATCCTCCCTCTCTTCTTCCTTTCCTCCTTCTCTCACTGATTCACTCACAGGAAGGGAAAGAGGGTTTCATGAAAGCTATTGGAGCTTAATAACAAAAAAGACTGCGATGTGGAACAGGATGTCCCAATTGCAAATGCTGTTGTCTTGCCATAAACTCAGCCATTCATCAGATAGATAGATGGAAAGATAGATAGATAGATGATAGATAGATAGATAGATAGATAGATAGATAGATAGATAGATAGATAGATAGATA
>NC_056523.1:164686654-164709857 GCF_019175285.1 Sceloporus undulatus
CTCTGTCATGATAGAATTTGGAGTGTGTGTATGAGTGTGGGTGTAATGTAAATTGGGTTTCTACTGGGGATGTCAACTTCAATTTCTTTTGCATTCATTTCCCCCTAACAGGTAATGCCTTTCATGTACATGCAAATAAACATGTAAATATTAGTAAATGCAATCACAACAAAATGAATGAAATTGTCCCCCACCTTCAATGGCCAAATTCAACAGACACAGACTCAGACCTAGATCTGCTATGCCAAAGCAATGTTGCTGCATCAATGTTCCTTGAAATCTTTGCAAAAGACAGATATGTCAATAGTAATTGCCAGTCAGCTGGCCAGATCTGGCTTGCAGGGTGTTCCCCATTAGACCTTCAAGTTTCTTCTACTGTTATTGGTGTACACTGCTCAGAGATAAAAGTTCAGGCACTGCATGGAACCAAGTAATGTCCTGCAGTATAGGAAGCTGTTCCATTGGGACTTACTCCTAAATACAGATGAACTGAAATATGTAGTGATTTGCCTGCTTGATGGTAAAGTGTCCAAATTCAGAAAAACTAGAGGACAAATATATACTAAATTTAGAGGGGGAGAACCTGCGGTTTGGATGGCATGGCTACCTATGGTATAGGAAATCAGAAATCCATAAGGACTTTACAAATAATCCATTTAGGAAGGCATTAATAGAGACCTGGAAGATTATTAAAGAAAAATTCTATTTAAAGTTGCCAGGGTGGGTATCCACCCAGGAGGCATGTGCAAATAGATGGGATGCAGGGACAAAGTGGTTAAGATATGAGGACCTAATAAAACCCTCACAAACTACAAACTTACAAATGAAATCTAGAGAAGAAATAACAGGTGAGGGAAATGTGATAAATTGGTATACATATCTCCAATTAAAAAGAAGATTTTTAGAGGACAGCAAGAACCAGGAATTGAATTAAAACAAACAGAGCTGGATAAGATTATTTTTGATGACTCTGGAAAAAAGATCTCTAAATATTATAAACTATTCAGGGAATTGGAATATGAAAAGGAACCGGTTAAGCAATTTATGTTAGATTGGGCTAGGGATTTGGGAAGAGCAATTCCTATGGACGCATGGGAGTTAGCATGGAAAAGAACAAATATGTTCACATGTAGTCAGGACTTAAAAGAAAACTATCTAAAAATCAGTAACAGGTGGTATTACACCCCAGCAAGACTAAAAAAGATATTTAATAAGGAAACAGATAATTGCTGGAGGTGTCACAAGGAGAAGGGTACAACAATCCACATGTGGTGGAGTTGTGTTAAAGTTAAGAAATATTGGAATGACATTCATGAGGCAATACAAAAAATGCTGGGAATTAGCTTTAAGAAAAAGCCTGAAATTTATCTTTTAAATATGACCTATTTCCTAAACTCAGAGGAAGAAAAAAAGGTGTGGAAAATCCTTCTTTATATGGTAACTCTGGCTAGGCTAGTGATAGCTAAACATTGGAAGGATGAAAATGAATTGCAAATAGAAGAATGGTTAAGGAAACTAATAAATATTAGACAAATGGATTTGCTCACATATAAGTTGAGTGATAAAAAGAAAGGGAAAATGGATAAGGAATGGACTCAAGTGATGGTATTCCTTCAAGCAAGGTGGGATTTAGACATAACCCTGACTAGTTGGAAAGATTAAGCGAGGCTTGAGCTATGGGATTATGTGGAAATTGAAAATGCGCCCCGATTGCAGAAACACGGTTAGTAAAATAGATACTTCTGGAGGATTTAATGAATAATGCACAAGTTAATTTAATGTTAATTTAATGTTATGCGTTATTGGAATCTTACTAGGTGGGGATTGAAAACAGAAATAGAAATTTGGTAAATTGTGTATTATTTTTAGGCAAGAATCGGAAGAGAAATACAAGAAAGCAACACCAAGAATGTTTTTATTCTTTAAAGAAGCCAGGAAGACAAAGAAGGAAAATATCACCAAAGACATGGATAGTTTCAAATTGGTTTATTTGTGATTTGTGGCATTCTGATCAGCTTGTATTGGAAAGTGTGATTATTGATAAAACAATAAAGATATATTGGGCTGAATGTGCCCAAGACAAATTCAGAAAAAATACATCTGGTCCTATCCTGCATCCCTAGTGCCAACTGCTGCTGCTGCAAGCGCCCCAAGTAGGGTTGCCATAAGTCAGGACCTCCAAACCGGGACAAATGTAGGACAAATGTAGGACAAATTTTTCGAATGTAGGACACATTTTTAAAATGGAGGACACGTAAAAAATTGATGATTTTTTTTAAAAAATCATATAAATGCATGTTTCTTAGGCATGATCAAAATGGAGGACATTTGGCATTATTCCTAGACAGATGGCAGAAATGTGCTTCCCTTTCTGGCCAAAAACCAGAAGAGGAGGAAGAGTGGAAGAAGCAGAGGAGGAGGAAGAGGAGAAGAAGAAAAGGAGGAAGAAGAGGAGCAGGAAGAGGGGGAAAGGAGGAGGAGGAAGAAGAGGAAGTAGAGAGGAAGAAAAAGGGGAGGAAGAGGGGAAGGATGAGGTGGAGAAGAAGAGGAGGAGGAAGAAGAGGAAGAAGAAGAGGAAGAAGAGGAGGAGGAGAGGAGACAGAAGAAGAGGAGGAGGAGAAAGAAGAGGAAAGGCTCTTTCCCGCTGCCAGGCTGCCTCCCTGGCCGGCGGAGGAGGCGGAAAGGCAGCGGAAAAGGGCCCTGCCGAGGCGAGACCCTTTCCCGCTGCCAGGCCGCCTCCCTGGCCGGTGGAGGAGGCGGAAAGGCAGCGGAAAAGGGCCCCGCCTAGGCAAGACCCTTTCCCTGCCTGGTGTCCGTCACTGGGGGGATCCTGGGGGCGGGGCCAAACTGGGGCGGGACTGTGCAGACCCGCCCCAAAACGGGAAAGTCCCGCCCCCCCGGCAGGATATGGCAACCCTAGCCCCAAGAGGCTTCCCAAATTAAAATTCAGGTGCTGAGCTACAATTGTTTCCATATCCCTAGCCCTAACTATTTAAACCTGGATGTTGTGGCCTTTGGAGTGTAGTAAGACCGGCATGGGAGCTAGAACTGTGGAACAACAGAGGTATAGCTACTGAGAGGAATAAAGGGATAAGAATCCTGTCCTCTCAAATGAAATTTTCCTTTATTCCCCACATTTCTAGCATTGCAATAACTTAAAACTTCAGTTGAGTATTTAGAAACAGAATTGGCCCTACATTTCCATGGATTCTTTATCCACAGCTTCAACCATCCTCTGTGTGTGTGTGTGTCATTTGATATTATTTAATGGGACTTGAGCAGCCAGAGATTTTAGTACCCACATGGGGTCCTGGAACCAAATCCAAGAGGATGGCAAGGGCCCACTGTACAATTTAGGCATCCAAAGGTGGACAAAGTTGCCTAGGGCATTTGAACACAATCAGAGTTCTCATTGTGAATGATTTTCAGTCTCTCTCTCTGCAATGCTAGAAATTTGAGGATTGAAGGGAAATTTCATTGTTGGAGGGATAAAGGAAAGAACTCTGGGGGTGATGACTTCATTTTGCCCCTGCTATAGCTGAACCCCATGAAGAGGACCTTCCATCATTGCTCCTCTTCCCTAGTGTCTTCTTGTTGCCACACTGACACTAGCTCTGACAGTAAAAGTTTTGGTGGGAGAACTTTGTAAAATTTATTTTATGCCAATAAAGTTGATGTTGTTTTTTATTGATCATGTATTATGTCAAGAGGATTTTGCTGTAATACCAGATCTATAGCAATAGCAAGCACATTTCTATCCCACTTATCAGTGAACTAGCACTCCCTAAACAGTTTACAATGTGTAAGCCAATTGCCCCCAAACAAGCTGGGTACTCATTTTACCGATTTACAAAACGATGGAAGCATGAGTGGACCCTGTTGAGCTTGTTGATCCATTTTGTAAGGAATTTTTGATGCTGTCAATGTGATGCTGTGTTTTGATAATAAGTTGATGTTAATATTGAAAGAGCCTGGACTACAGCCCACTGCAGGGGGAACAGTTTATAACTATCCAGAGCTCCTTGTGGGACATTTGCCGTACCTGCCTCCACCCCCAAAACTACTGCAATGGGCAGGTGTGCACTGCCATTTGGTAGCCAGAAGAGGGTGCAGAGTGCCCAGATAGGAGAGAGCTTCTGCCAAAAGAACAGAACAGCAATCTGTAATGAATAAATATGAGCTGTCTGTTGCCAAAGTCTACATAAATTGTTGAAAATTCATAATGGAAATGGTATGGGTGTGGTTTGGACCCTTTGAAAAATCTAACTTTCATTTTAAACTGCAGAATTCCCACATCACCATCCCCCAGGATGGCAAGAAAATGGTTATATTTATGGACAGCAATAATTCCTTAACTGTCTTGTCCACCTCTATTGCATGCAGAATCTGCAAACTGGCTCACACCAGTATGTCTCCTATGGTGAGATATTGTGCTTGCTTTAGAGAGGCTGGCAAACACATCTTGATTTCAAAGAGGGTAAATATCTATATTCATTGGCTTTTTTGTCTGTGTATAAACCCCCACTGTATGGTCTTGCTCAAACCATTTAAAAGCCATTATCAAAACCCACCTCTGCCTTTTTTGCAAGCACATGTTGAGGTCATGTTTGCTCCATCCAGAGGTGTACCTTTCACCTTAAGAGTCTGCACCACCAGTTAGAAAGACTTTTAGACAAGCCCAAAAGTAATGTCTCTCTTTGACCTACCCTCTGTTCGACCTTTATCTCTCTTACCTTCCCCAGGCTCCAGCCATCTTGTCCACATGGGAAGGTGAGAAAATCCTTATGTGTGTTTTAGTCTGTAAGCCCCTTAAATTCAGCGATATCCCTCTAGTCCTCCCCTCCTTAGACTGGTTAGGATAAATTGGCTTTTAAGTCCTATGCAGTTTTGCCTTCACAGTACTTGGAGAAACAGCTTGCATTGAGTATAGACTATTCTGTTAGTTTCTGCTGCTATCTTTGTCTTTTTAATAACGAAATAATTTTTGCTTTAAAATCAGCTTGTACTTCTACCTCAATTTTACTTGGAGCCATTTTAAGTAACTGTCCATTTTAAAGCCTTTTGACTGTAAGATCCTGCAGCGTATTAGTGCCTAAGAGCTTCCTTCCTTCAAAATCAGTGCACTGCTTTCAACACACCTCTCTCTCCTGGATCTCGAGTGTATTCACTGATAAACTGAAAGAGGGACAGCTGTTGTTTGTTCCCAGCTGCAATAGTGCAGCCAATTCTGGCCAGAGGCATTGTGCCCTCCCCTGGCCACTCAAAGGCAAAGGGAGTTTGCACTTACCTTTTCAATCATTTCTGCATACTTGGGCAGTGGAAGCCAGGGATGAACTGTGCAGCTCTGCTTAGTGCAATGTCGGATTTCAGCCAGTGTTGGATTATTACCTGCAGCTGAGCTGGCCTAATATACCATTTCCTCAGCATGTTTTCAAAATCATCCCATACATCTTTCCCTGTTTCAGCTCTCATGGCATGCAATTAGTCACACTTAAATAGTCACTCTAGAAAGGTATGCACACCCCCATCTATATAACAAGATGCAGTTGGTAAGTCCAATGAGTTTCAGAAGGTAGATATGAATATACAGATTATTTGACGCTGTATATAGAAGCTAAGATTGGCCAAAAGGACCATGCTGGGACCGCACTGACACTTTTCATGCCAGGACCACAGTGAACACAGTCCTGATTCAGGCCACCAGAAAGAGAAGATTCTATCCACTACTTGGCCTGGTTCTTTTTGTTTGGTCAGCATGGCTTCAGGCTGCATTCAGGTTGTGAGTCATGTAAACAGCACAACCCCCAGCATGGCCTGAAGCTGCATCATTTTGCCCATGTGTTTCGGGCCATGTTATGAATCCCTTGTGGGATGTGATGTGAATGTATTTTTATTATAGTAAAACTGCATTTACAGAACTGGATGGTGTAGCAACCCCAGCAAAGTAGGAAAGAACCTGCCCCAAGAAGACACTTACCCAAGTCACAGCATGAGAGAAAGCAATCGATGGACTACAAGAGATAGTGACATCCTACAACAACCAACTGGAGAATGCTGCACACTCCCCACAACAGCTGTGGCACATAAGGGGAGATGGGCAAGTAACCTCAGTAGGTGCTTGGAAGGGTAAAATAGTGAGGTGAAAAAGAAAAGGAATAGATGAAAGATATAGTCAGGTGGATGGAAAGAGGAGCCAGATGATATGCAGAAGGGATATAGGATGAAAAATGGGAGTGGGGAAACGTGTGAGAGGCAATGACGAGTCGGCAACAGGCATGGGATGAAGATTAGGAGGAAGGATACGGAGGAGGGGTCAGAAAGACAGCAAGCTTGGCAGAGATGGAGATTCTGGAAGACAGGGTACCACAGACAGTGAATGCAGAGCCCCAGTGGGAGAGGCTGAAGGCTTGAGCAGAAAGCACAAGGGTGGTGATGCAAGGCTCCTGGCAACCTGGAATCCCTGGGCTCCAAGGAAGTAGGGGAGCACTGGCTACAGAATACATAATACACCAGGGAATTCCAGAAGAAAATCAGCATGTGCTTTACTGATTACAGCAAAGAATTTGACTGCAAAGATCATGAAAAGCTATGGTTTATACTTAAAGGAATGAGACTGCCACAACATCTGATTGTCCTGATGTGTAATCTGTACTCAGGACTGCTGTCCTGTACTCAGGCTGCTGTCAAAACAGAATGATTCCCACTTGGCAAAGCGGTCAGGCATAGTATCACTATTTATTCAACCTGTGTGCAGAAAATATTAAATACAGAGCAGGTTTAGGTTGAGAGGCAGGAGAAGTGAAGATAGGTGGTAGGAACATTAACAGCCTGAGAGATGCAGTTGACACTATACTACTAGAAGAAAAAGAGACCTGGAACAATTACTGAAAAGGTCAAAGAGGAAAGTGCCAAGAGTGGATTAATGCTGAACATTAAAAATAAACACAAATAATGACCAAGGAAGATGTACAAGAATTTATCTTAGACAACAAAACAACTGAAATCTTGATTCAAATATTTATAAGAATGGATACTGCAGTCAAGAAATCAGAAGACTAGGATTGGGAAGAGCAACTATGGCGGGTTACAGACCACCGAAAAGCAGCGGCCTGTACCCGCCCCTTTCCCCGGTGTATCGGGGCCTCAGTGGCCAGAGCGGCAGCCGCTGAGGTCCCGATCCGCCGCTTTCCGGGCCGCAGGGAAGCGGAAAAAGGCCCCTTCCCGGCAGCCTGGAAAGGGGTGTCCTTGGGGCTTCAGGCCCCAAGGACACCCCACGGTGGCGGGGAGGAGGAGAAAGGGGCCGCTTGGCCCCTTTCTCCTGTGCATCGCCGGCGCAGCCGTCTGAAGGTGGGATGCCGCCATCTTGTATGTCCTCAGGACGTATTAGGCTTGGGGGCATCAAGAAGTGACGCCCCTTTTTAAAACTATGACATCCTGAGGACGTCCCTTATGGCCGTTTGTAACGCGCCTATGAAAGAATTGGACAAGATCATAAAATGTAAAGGCAAAACTTTGAACATTAAAGTGAGGATAGTCCAAGCCACTGTATCTCCATCACAATCTATGGATGAGAGAGCTGGACAGTGAATAAAGCCAATAGAAAGAAAATCACCTCATCTGAGATGTGGTGCTGAAGAGTACTGAGTATATCATTGATGGCCAAGAAGACAAACAAATGGGTTCTAGAACAGATCCAGCCTGAACTACTCCTGAAAGCCAGGATGACTAAATTGAGGCTGTTGTACTTTGGCGACATCATGAGGAAAAATGAAACCTTTGGAAAAGCAATTCTCCTAGGAAAGGTGGAAGGCAGTAAAAAGAGAGGAAGATTATATGCCAGATGGCTAGACTTGATCAGGGAGGACATGGGACTGAGCCAGCAGGACCTGAGCAGTGACAGTGAAGACAGGTGGTCTTGGAGATGTCTCATCCACAGGGTCCCTATGAGTCGAAGTCAAGGGCAGTGAACAACAGCAACCCACCACAAGCTCTCCCATTCCCTTCAATGGCTCAGATGGAAACAGGAAGTGATAGTAATTAGCACCACACACTGACTCATTGTCCATTACTCCAACACCTTCCAGTAGGGAGCAAATGTCCAGATGCTTCTATGGATGTATTTACACTGTAGAAATTATACAGTTTGACGTAACTTTAAGTGCTGTAGTTCCACCCTATGAAATCCTGGGATCTGTAGTTTTAAAAGGTCTTTAGCCTTCTTTAGCAAATGGTGCTGGTGCCTCATAAAACCACAAACCCCAGGATTCTGTAGGGTGGGGCCATGGCAGTTAAAGTAGTGGCAGTTAAAGTAGGAATTACTAGTAAAATTTACAAAATGTTGCTGGAGAATAAAGGAGGAAAAATAAAAGGAAATATTTGAAAGGGATTATGGGAAGAAGAATTAGGATGTAAAATAAATGATAAGGAATGGGATAGAATTTGGGAACAAAGACACCTGAAAAATGTATCGGTTCGGATAAAAGAAAATTATTATAAGTTGATTTGGAAATGGTACCTGACTCCAGTGAGACTACATAATATTAACAAGAATAATTCAAAAAATTGTTGGAGAGGCTGTCAAGAAGTAGGGTCATATATGCATATGTGGTGGCAATGTAAATATGTACAAAATTTTGGGGAAAAAGTGGTATTAGAAATAGAAAATATTATGAATATAAAAATAGATAGAAGACCGAGTATAGTTTTGTTATTGTTATATAACTCAGAGAAATGGAAAAAAGAAAAAAAAAGATTTGGTAACAAGTTTGCTTACAGCAGTGAGATTAATAATAGCAAGGTGTTGGAAAACAAAAATAGATGTAGAAGTGGAGGATTGGTACAAAAAGGTATGGAAATTAGTTATTAATGATAAATTGACATGTAAACTGAAAGTAAAAAAAGGACTGTGGAAAAGAAATGACTTTGAGGGGATTTGGAAAGAATTTATTGAGAAAATACTGAGAAACGAAGATGGAAGATTACCTCCACAAGACGAACTGAAATTTTGGATGGAATATAAGGATGGAAATGGCTCTGGGGAAGGGGGGCACTGAGGGATATATAAAATAATTTATTAAAATGTAGGGATATATTTGTACATGGAAATATTATAAAAAATTAAATAAAAAATAGACACAGCATTCAGAGCAAACTGTATTGGAAATGGAAACTGGATAGCAGAGTTGGAGAGGTTTAAAGAGGGTGATATTTACCTGTTCAAAGAGTAGATCATGGAAAGTGAGAGCGGCTCAGACAGAGATCTGAGGCCAACACAGAACATACAAGGAGTGTAGCCTGGGACAACTGTATGCATATTGTGTCCACAGAGGGCAGGTTTTTGAGACTAATATTTATATCTGAAAATTAGCCTCTGGGAATGTGCTATCTTGTGAGGTAACAAAGACTTGATTTTCTTTTCCAGGAATCAATAAGGGAATTTTGGACCAGTTGATGAATTTAACATTGGGGTGACAAATGTTACCCTAGGTTGGCTAGAAGCTTGTTAGGGGGTAGGCAGAAAGAACTGGCTTACTGCTTTGGTACCATGAGACCTCCTTTGCCTCTTGATGAAAGAGAAAATGAAGAGAAGTTGAGGGAAGGAAGAGACAATTATTACACCCATTTAACCCTGATTGTATTAATATCTGGATCATCCGCATGCCCTCAGGTCTTCGCTCCTTTTCTTCTGGCAACCTTACCTACTGTTCCAAAAATGTCATTATGACCTCTTAGGAACATGTTGGTTCCTGATATGAAATATGAAAATATAAAAACCCCAAATCCAGTGCGGGGTATGCAGGATGTGCTAACAAGGTACAATGACAACACCCAAGAATAGTTATGGGTATATAATATTCATATAGATTTAAATTAAAAGTAATAACATTTTATTGCTCATTTGGGCTGCAGGCTGTAGTTGGTTTAACAGGTAGATTAATCAACAAAAGGTATCTATGATTAAATGAGTTTTAGCCCGTGGGCAACTCTGAATTAGTGAGTCTAGGCTTAAAGTACACACTGGAGCCTTGTCCTCTTTGTTCATGCAGGTAGGAGTAATTAAATTATGTATCGGTTCACTTTCTGGAAAGAGCAGTGCCCTCTGACACATCCAGGTCTTATCTTTTCACCAGTGTGATCCATATAGCAAGATATCTCACACAACATGACACTGTGGGAACATATGCTGAATGCCACGCAGTCAAATAAACCATATAAATTCAGCTGCCTCTGAGTTTCACATCCTAAGATCTGGAGCTCTCTGTGAGAAACATTTGGACTGTAGCAAAATTTTATTAAACTCACAGGGAATTTAGATCTGTACTTCAAACCCAGTCTCACTTAGGAACATGAAATGAATGGCCTTTCATATGCTGTTGAATCATCATACTAAACTATCACAGCCAATAGTGATGTCTGATGGGAGTTGCAGTCCAATAATAGCAAGACAGTCATAGGTTACCCATCCCCATTCAAAATCTAAATACAAAATACAGTCAGCCCTCCACTTTCATGGGGGTTAGGGGCCCAAGACCTCAGTGAAATTGTGAAAACCACAAATAAGTAGGGGAAGTCAAGAAAGGCATGCATGTGTTCCTCTTCCCCACTATGTGTGCACATCACTCCCACCTTCCCCTGTGCTTAAGCCAGCTTCCCTGAGCTGGCTAAAGCATAGGGGAAGGTGGGAGGGACTTTAGCTGGCTGAGGAAAGCTTCCCTGAACCAGCTAAAGTATGGGGGGTAAGGAGGGAGGGGCGTGCACTCCCCTCGCCCCATGTTTTAGCCAGCTCAGGCGAGGCAGCTGAAGCATGCGTGAACCCTTCCCGGCTTCCTCCCTCCTGGGCTTTTTGCACCAAAGGGAAAAGCCTGGAAGAAAGGAGGAGAAGGAGGACTGCATGCATGCAGACAAATGTGCAAATAATCAAATCCACAAATGTTAAACCTACAGAAGTCCAGGGCTGATTTTACATTATTTTTGTATGGAATAACTAGAAGGATCTTATTTAGACGAAGATTCAGAGCTTCTACAGAAAAATAACCCTGAGAAACAGGCCACCCTAACAATCCTCAGAGACGAGGGTGGATTATTGCATAAATGTGGCTATGAACAATCCAATGAAGCTTTCATCTCCAGAGACAATTCCTCATAAATAGGCTTGTTGTTGTTATTAACTGTTCTCGAGTCAGCCTCGACTCATGGTGACCTCATGAATAAGATGTCTCCCAAGATTGTTGTGCATTTTGTTGTGTGCCTTAAAGTAATTTCCAACTTATGGAGACCCTAAGGTGAATCTCTCATTGGGTTTTCTTGGCAGATTTTGCTCAGATGAGGCTTTCCTTTGCCTTCCTGAGGCTGAGCATGTGCCTTCCCCAAGATCACCCAGTGAGTTTCATGGCTTAGCTGGGAATCAAACCCTGGCCCCCAAAGCCATAGTCAAACACTCCAATCATTATGCCACCGATAGTTAATCTGTTCTAGAACCCATTTGTTTCTCTTTTTGACTGTCCATGATATCCTCAGCACTATTCTCCAGCACCATATCTCAAATGAGTTGATCTTCTTTCTGTTAGGTTTCTTCACTGACCAGCTTTCACATCTGTACATGTTGATGGGAAATACAATGGCTGACAACACCATAATACTAACAGATCTCAAACAACTACTAAGGAAGATCAAAGAAGAAAGTGCAAAGGCAGGCTTAATGTTGAACATAAAGAAAACAAAAATAATAACCACAGAGAACCTACATAAGTTCAAACTAGACATTGAGGAAATAGAAATAGCAAAAGAGTTCTCATACCTGGGATCAAACACTGATAGGAAAGGGTACTGCAGCCAGGAAATCAGAAGATTAAAAATGAGGAGGGCAGCTATAAGAGAACTAGAAAAGATCCAAAAGTGCAAAGATATACAATTCAGCACAAGCTATTGTATTTGCTATTACCATGTATGGATATGAGAACTGAACAATTAAGAAAGAAGATAGAAGAAAATCAATTCATTCGAGATGTGGTGCTGGAGAAGAGTGTTGAGGTTTCCAAAAAGACAAACAAATGAGTCATGGAGCAAATCAAGCCAGAAATCTCCTTGGAAGCCAAGATGTGACATCATGAGAAGCATGAATAATTGGGGAAAAAATAATGTTAGGAAAGATGGGAGGAATTAGATAGAGAGGAAGGCTGCATGCTAATATGAGTTTTCAGGAGCTAGGCAGAGCAGTGGAGGAAAGAGTTTTTTGGAGATGTCTCATCAGCAGGGTCACCATGGGTTGAGACTAATGCAAGGGTGGTTAACCACAACAAAAGCTCGCTAGGTAGCTCTCACAAGCTTCATGTTTTCTGTATTAAATGTTTTCTATAAAATTTCAGCAAAACCAAAAAGAGGTGTGAAATCACCACAAATGTACAGAAACCCTTGACATCTCACCTAGGACACTCAAACCATCTGAAAAATGCAAAACATACCCTGAGTGTCCATCACATAGACTGAAAACAAAGCTTTTTCATTTTTTCCATGCAAAAATGACACAAGCAAAGATTTATAGCCCTATTTTAGAAGGCTATAATTTGTTGAACATAACCTGTATCTACATACTAACTGTATCTGAAATGCAGGATGCTTTCAGTTCTAACCTAGAGGCTGTTTCTGTGTCTGTGGACAGTGTCTTTGACAATGTCCTAGCAGAATTTCATTTTGTGGGCATTTTCTAAAACCTAAGCATTGTTTCTCTTGCAGCTATGTGATGGACATGTAGTGTACATTTTGCGTATTTCAGATCTACTTACAATATAATTCCTGCAATTTTATAATGAACAAGCTTGACATTTACAACATGTTTTATTAATCCTCTGCCCATAATCCTCCCCATGATACAGCTCTCTTTCTCTTCCTTAGATGTAACCTGTTCGACTGATACACCATATCGCTATGCATGTGCATGCACATGACATGCATAAATATGTTTCAGGAAAGCCCAATACCCTTGACACTGATGTGCTTGATCTTCAACAACTCCCTGTAGAATTTAAAGTATATAAAAAGTCAAAAATAATTAATAAGGTCAGCACTAGTAGATGTCAGGTCTGTTTGAGCATTTCATGCTTCCTGCAAAGAAAATGCAAACAATCCCAATCTTGATCCATGGGGGGGGGGGCAAAATCAACCAAAGGTAGATTGAACATTTCCCCTTATTTTTCATAGCATCTTAATATCCAATTCATAACTCAGCCCTTTTCCCTTTCCTTTCTCCCATAGCAGCAATATTCCAATAATAATAATAATAATAATAATAATAATAATAATAATAATAATAATAATAATAATAATCACTTTAAATGTGGTTGGCCTCTCCTTAAAACAATTTGAGGGAAAAATTATACAAGAAAGATGTGATTCTGTTAGAAAAATCATTTCAGCCATAATTCTGTTGTTCTTGAAAGGGCTTCTTAGGATTCATAGGAATCTGCAGATTTCCCTTTCTGCTCTGAAAGTGAAAAAGGAAAACTATTCGTACACCCTCCATTTGGGATTGTAAAAACCTTCACCATCCTTTCTCTCTCTGCCATCCATGCTTTAACAGCACTAATTGTGAGAGTTTGGCAGTAACTAGTTACAAACAACTAGTTTCTTAGAATCCATTCCTTTCTCCATTAATAGAGGCATTAATATTTTACAGTTCAGAGACATGGGAGTGAAGCAGATGGTGCAAAAGGTCTACGCCGGGACTGCACCACTGCTGTTCACCCAGTACCACAGCAGCCACACATGCCCAACCTCAGTCTGGGCAGCTGCAACTGCACCATTGCTGTCCTGAATCAGGCATCAAAAAGGAGTGGTATTTTACCACTCCTTTTTGGGCTTGTTCTTCTGGGATGAGGCATGCTGGGGGTGACTTCCATCTGTGTTCAGGGCATGTGTCATTTGAATGCCACATCCCAACACAGTCTAACAGCAGCCTTTTGGGGCTGTCTGTTTGAGGCCATAGCTATATTACTCTGGAATATCAGTATGCAAGGAGATCTTGTAGCACCTCCTGAGGCTAACTTAGCAAACAAAGTTGTAGCATAAGTTTTGTAGATGAGTTTTACTTCCTCAGATGCATGGAGCGAACTGATGCACAGAAAGGACCTTTCTAAACAGACTGTATGAATAGCCATAGCAATGCAAAACTTGTGGTTATGGTGACGAGGTGACAAGCTCAGTTTCAACTATGGTTGCTGGGGGACAAAGGCAGAAGAAAAGATAATACCTAAGGCCAGGGTGGGCAAATGATCATATGAATGGTAGAAGGAGTTTGGTAATGTGGTGTGTGCAGGCTGGGAACCAGAAAGGATATGTGATGAACTGGGCAAGAACATCCTTATGAGGCTGGGGTGTTAACCAGTGTTATGTGTATTGTGCTAGGAAGTCATTGTCTCTCTACAACCCACTGTTGTTGGATTTGAGTTTGCAGATTTTACTCTTGTTACTTAAGGAGGGATGGCTTCATACCTTTTGTGTTGTAATAGTAATTTCTAATTACTTTTCTAGGATGTGGGGAAGGAATATCACATGATTCAAGTTCTGCCTTGTGGTCTGTTGTGGGCGCTGAGATGACAGCAAGGTAGGCAGGGAAAGAGTGCTTTTTGTACCACAGCTTTTAGTATCCATTTTATTTCATGAAAGATAACCTAAAGGTATATGCTTCTAGGAAATGGGAAGGTATAGTTACTTTTTTCCCCTTAAAAATCTGCAACAATAATGTTAGATAACTGTTTCAGGAAATGGAAAAAACACCTCTAAGGACATTATCAGACAAGGGAAATTAGAGGTATAATCCAATGGCAATCTGAACGCAATCATGGGGTTTCACGTTATTGCATGATAGACTACCACATGCAATTTCGGGCAATGGCAAGCTAGTTCGAATGCAATTCGCATTCATATTAATTTGCTGAGCTAGCGAATTCACGTAAATGCGTTCTGGCCCCACTTTCTTTTCTTTCGAAATTAAGAGAAATTCCTCACGTGTGATAAAGTCTTAAGTAATTTATTTTAAATTAACTTTTAAAGCTCTTTGGTAGAGACTGGTCCATGAGGTTCTGACACCCAGAATGATAGAAATGCTCTGATAATTTTCTATATAACTGTATGATCTATTATTTACATGTTATCATCATCATGCTGCCGTAATTAAATTACTAGTTTACTTGTTGTACCAAAGAAACACAACCTGCTCTAGAAAAATATCAATACATGAAAATTTCACAAAATGATCATAAAACAAAAACAAGTCACAGCAACATACACATAATTTAAAATAAGCTCACTTAAATAAATATGTGTCAAAGTTTTGTGAAATGTAGTACAGTCAGTTTGAATCCATGCAGACTATAGCACTTCTTTCTGCTGAATCTGATTTCCAAGAAAAAATGAATAGAATTACATCATATAAGCTAGAGATTCCCCAATCTGTATCTCACCTCTGCAATGAACTCACTAGATGGTTTTTAGTAGCCATTCTTTTCAGTCTTAGGCCTGATACAGACAGGCCAAAGTAAAGCTGCTTCAGGTCACTTTGGAGGTATGGTGTTTAAATGATGCATGCATACTAAGAGTCCAGAAGTTGTGCCAAAGTTATGCTCCAGTCCTTAGGAAGCAGGTCTTATCCTACCTCCCATTGCTCTTGTATAGGTTGCTGATATAATATAGAAGGAATGCTCTGAATAACTCAGGTGTGTTCTATAAATGAACTATAATCTTTAAATATAAACATATTAAATGCTTAATGATCAAGATGGATATAATAAGGAACTTGTAATATCAAAGCTGCTGTTTAGGTGAGTCCCTGTGGAGATCAGAGGCAAAGAAATGTGCTCATTATTAAAATTGTTTTTTTTTTTAAAAAAGAGGTCTAGAAAGATTGTTTTGATGTTGAAACAAAAAAAAAAGGGTTCCAGAATGGATTTGTTCACCTGTGAGCACTTAGACATGCCATTAATAAAGTGTGTCTTCCTTTCAGCAAGGCTTTCAACAAAGACCCCGGGGATATTTTTGTGGCCAAGCTGGGAAAATGTGCATGTGAGGATGCTACTATTAATCGGCTTTTTAGCTGCTTGATGGAGCAGACTCAAAGAGCACTCACTAATTATTCCCCATAACCTTGGATAGAAGAGGGAATGTTAAAGTGTTCCATCTGGGGCCTAGCATTGTTCAACAATTGTAAGTGAAGTGGATTAAGGCATAGAGGGAACGCTTATCAAAATTGCAATGGACAACAAAGTGGGAGAAGATATCTAATATCTCAGAAAACAAAACCATGAATTAGGATGATGTCAACAGGTCAGACTAAACTGGCCAAAGCAAACATAATGAATTTCAACAAGGATAAATATAAATGAAAGCCAGTGTGTTGTAGTCATCTGAGTGTTGGATGATGACTCTGGAGACCAGGGTTCAAATCCCATCTCAACCGTGTAAACCCACTTGGTGACCTTGGACAAGAGTCAGTCTATCTGCCACAGGGGATGGCAAGGGCAAACACCCTCTGAAGAAACATGCCAAGAAAATCTGACAATAGAATCACCATAAGTTGGAAATGACTTGAAGGCATACAACAATGACAACAACATCAAGAAATGTAGTGTTTTACACAAAAATGCGGCACACCACCTATGGTTGGGACATTGTCCACCCTTTACTTAGAACAAGTCAAGAAAGAATGGAACTACTAGTTAGTTTAACGTAAATGGAAGTGCTTGTGTCTTCTGCAAGTATAGCTGCTGTTATATTATTTTTGCTAGGAATTCTAATCTATGAATCCTGTGCTATTAACAATACAATTAGCCCTTCACATTTGCAGCTTTGATTTTTGTGGATTACAGTAATGTGATCTCTCTAGCACTCTCTAGGTCTTTCACCATGAAGTTCCTGAACATTGACCATAGAGTCGCACCTAGACATTCCGAGAGAAAACATTTAGCCAGGATGAGAAAAATCAGAAACCCAAATATAGGATGGGTGACATCTGGCTTGACATCAATAATATGTGAAAAGGGTCTGAGGTCTTAGTAAACAAAAAGCTAAAGGAGTCAAACAAGAGTCAAGAATGTGATGTGTCAGAAAACAGGCAAATGTCATACTATACCACTTCAACAGAAATGCATGATCTAGATCAAGCAGAAGAACATGCCACTCTATTACTTTACCTGAACTATGGTGTCCTATTTGAGGCACTACACTTTAAGAAGGCTACCAACAAAATGGAGTGTGTCCAAGGGGAGAGTAACCAAGTTGGTTAAGGATCTGCAAATCAACACTTGAGAGAGAGGATTTGAAATGGTTAGTTTGGTAAAAAGAAAAGCGAGGCTGCACCTACATTGCAGAAATAATGCAGTTTTCCACTGCTTTGATTGCAATGGCTCAATACTGTAGAATTCTGGGATTTGTAGGGTTTGGTTTTTTTTTAGATATTTATCCTTTTTTGTCAGCAAGCTGTGGTGCCACAACAAATTACAAATCCCAGAATTCCATAACATTGAGCCATAGCTGTTAAAGTGTTGTCAAACTGTCTTATTTCTGCAGCACAGATGCAGCCTATGAGATGAGATGATAGTAATCTCCAGTGGGGTTTAGGGGGGAAAAACCCCCATGCCCTTGCTAGCAATCTCTCACCTTCCAACCTCCGTGAAGACCTCAGCATGGCTTCCTGTTGTCTCAGTATTCCAGACACACTGGGAGGATAGTTGGCTGAAGAAGGGAGGGGCCAGAGTATAAAAGATAGAGCTGTGCTGTAGTTAAATAGGGGGAGGAGGCTGAAGAACAGAATAAAAAAAGGCACAGGGTGGAAGGAGGAATACAGTCGTTACCATTAAATCTGCCTTTGCTAAAAGAGAGAGAAGGATGGTTGTGAGCTGAGAGAGATGAGAGGAAAGGACTATGGCTGAATGGAGGACAGATTAGAGGGAAGTCAGTCTTTTCAGGAGTTGACCTCCCACCACCACTTGTTTACAGACCCAGGCCTTATGTAAAAGTGTGGAAGACATATGCATAACCTGGAGTCAACAATCTCTTGAAGAAAACTAAGTGAGGCCTGGTGAGAGAAGGACCTTACTCTAAAGTGAATGTGGGCTAACATTACCTGGAAACAGCATCCTTAAGTGACTTGCTGTAACCAAAGCCTGACCTGTATCCCTCACCTCTCTCATGGGCCTCCCCTTACTCCAGCTGGAAACCAAATCCAGAGAAGGAAGTTCCTGAGAACCTAATCATACAAACATAAACCACAAGGACCATCCAGTCCAACTTCCTGCCTTGGGAGCACTGGGCTTGTATCTTTAAACTGGGTGCTGCTCAAGACGGAATGGAATGACACAAAGATAAACACAATAAATCACAAGAGCATGCACTTAGTGTGTAAAACCTCCTCTTTAAGGGGTGGATACTTGTAGTTACAATGTACCTTATTCTATGGAAGAAGTTAACCCAGTCACAGGCTGTCACATACAAGAAGCAACACGTTTATTTTCCGCTGGTCCAGAGAAGAGGTGTCTACTGCAGCTTCTTCCATCACTTACAGTTAAATACACACATAATGGCATTCAGTGATTTTGCACCATTAACCAATTTACTGGTGGCTACTGCAAGTAACCAGAGCCAGTGTGGTGTAGTGGTTTGAGCATTGGACTATGATTCTGGATAACAGAACTGACATCCCTCCCCAGACCATGGAGGCCTGCTGGGTAACCTTGAATGACTCACACATTCTCAGCCTCAGAAAACCCCATGATAAATTTGCCTCAGGTTTGCCATAAGTCAGAAATGACTTGAATGCTTATAACAAAAACAAGCTACTTGTAACACACATTCCATTAGACTGAGTAGTGGCTCACCAGGCGTGTTACTAAATCCAATAAGCCAAATATTCCCAGTGACTTATGCTTGACTTGGTAGGACACAATTTTGTCAGATGTTACCAAAAAAGTGGGGGATGTTGGGGGTCTCACCCAAAATGCCAGTGTCTGCTTGAAACATGGGGAAATTATAGCTTAAAAAGAGGCCTGCAGGAAGTGGGTAACTAAGTATTTTTTCACCTATGTATACCAGAACAAACTGCAGAGAGTTCTCTAGTTTCAGTAAATAAAATGTTTTATTTTGAAATGTAAAGACATACAAGAACAGAGGTGACCTTAAAAATCATACAAGGCTATCAGAAAGAAAGGTGTGGAAGGTTGGATACAGAGAAATCATGATTAAAGAGAGCAATAATTACCAGTCGTGAAGAGATGTTCATGGAAAATGCAGTACGGGCCAGACTGCGTCTGAGAGTTACACAGAGTTACCTTAACCACATCTCTGAACAATGTGGTTAAGGCTGGGACAGATATTTATATCCCATTGCATACCCGCCCCCGTTTGAGGCTCCCTCCCTCTGGACTGTGTGTGTTTGTTGGCGCTGCTGCCGCGGTGCCGCTGCTGTTCCAGCGAAGCCCCTTGGGACTGTTCCATCTGTGCGCAACTGCGCCTTCCAAAGGGATGCCGCTGGACTCTCCATCTCAGTGCCACAAGCCCAGCCTGAGAGGGAAGACGAAGAACACCTGGGGCAGCAAGGAGGGGCGTGCCTGTGGCAGGGGCACTCCATAAAACCTGGCCTCCTGAGGACCTCCTCGTCCCACCCCCGTTTGAGGCTCCCTCCCTCAGGACTGTGTGTGTTTCTTGGCGCTGCTGCCGTGGCGCCGCTGCTGTTCCAGCGAAGCCCCTTGGGACTGTTCCATCTCAGCGCCGCAACTGCGCAGTTGCACAACTGCACAGTGTCGTAGAGGGACGGGGGTGGGATCTTGCTAACTGTGTTGCAGCAGCGGGATGACTTGTGTGGTAGTCATCCTCTGCTGCATTGTTGTTGCTTTGTTGAGGGGAGATTATATGAACATGGGGTGTGCACAGCTTGGGGAGGTAATGGGTAATGGTGTTGATTTGAGTGGAGCTCCTATTGGAGTAGTGTGGGGCAGGGGGAGATATAGCGGTAGGAGAGTGGAGTCATATCGGAAGGGAAGGCGAGATCGATGTGTAATATCTATCTCTCCTTCCATCCACTCTCCTAATCAAAGAGATCTGAGGGTCAGTCCAACTGTACCACAAACCCTGTCTCTGCTCCTGTGCAATGCCAGGTCTGTAAGGAATAAGTCCCACATCATATATGACCTGATAGAGGCTAAGTGCTGCGACCTGGCTTGCATTACTGAGACCTGGCTTGGGCCTGAGAGTGAAGCGGTGTGGGCACAGGCCTTTCCGGCCGGGTACTCAGTCAAGGACCAGACCAGGTTAGGTGGGCGGGGGGGGGGGGGTGTTGCCTTGATTCATAAGAACACCCTTTCCTTGACCAGGAACCATGTCCGACAAACTGACTATATCGAATGTATTTACCTGACCCTGAAGACCAGGGACAGTTTGGGGATTCTGTTGGTCTCCCGGCCACCCCGTGCGCTAACAGACTCCCTGGCCGAGCTGACACAGCTGGTCTCGGAGCTGGTGCTGGAGTCCCCTAGGCTTCTTGTCCTGGGGGACCTCAACATCCCCTTCGAGGCCAACCAAGGTCCAACTGGTGTAGCTCGGGAGTTCATGGCTACCATGACTGCTATGGGCCTGTCCCAACTGGTCTCAGGGCCTACACACTCGGCTGGTAATACGCTCGATGTCGTCTTTTGTATGGACATGGAGATTCCGTGGGCAGAGGTAACCAATGTCTCTGCCTTGTCATGGACGGATCATTTTCTGGTCGAGGCTAAATTCAAGGCATCTACCCAAATCCCTCTCGGGGGTGGCGGACCTATTAGGATGGTCCACCCTCGAAGGCTGATGGAACCCAAAAGGTTCCAAGAAGCCCTAGAGGGGTATATGTTTGGAACTGACGGTGATTCTGTTGATGCCCTGACTAACACCTAGGATACAGATCTCTCCAGGGCTATACACAGTATCGCTTCCAAGCATCCTTTCAGAAAACAACCAAAAACAACCCTAGTATACGGAAGATCTCAGGGAAAGGAAGTGGGTTCTGCAACAACTAGAGCGCAACTGGCGAAGACACCAGCACTTAGCCGACAAGGCACTCCTAGAGTCCTATTTGAAGGCCTACGGAGTGGCAATAAGTGCAACAAAGCATTCGTTCTATGCTGCACGTATTGCGTCCGCGGAGTCGCGTCTGGCAGAGCTGTTCAGGGTAGTGAGGGAACTTACCCAACTTCCCCCCTCCCTGAACCTTATTTTGGAACCATCTAAAGCCTGCTGTGACGAGTTTAACAACTTCTTCGCGGATAAAATCTCTCGGATAAGGGCTGATCTCGATGCCAGTATTTCTTCAGAATCCAGAGTAGAGGTCTCCAGAGCTTCCTTGAACTTTGTCATACTGGATCATTTTGAGTCTGTGAGTACTGAGGAAGTGGACAAGATTCTTGGAAGTGTTAGGAAGACGACATGCTCTCTCGATCCCTGTCCTTCATGGCTGGCAGCTCAGGGGGGAACGTCTGTAACTAGTATGCTATGCCGTATAATTAATTCATCTTTCAGGGAAGGGCGGTTTCCATCTAGTCTAAAATTGGCCACTGTAAAACCTTTGTTAAAAAAGCCCTCCCTAGACCCCCTGATTCGAAATAATTATCGGCCTGTTTTGCTGCTGCCTTTTTTAGGGAAGGTGATCGAGAGGGCAGTTGCCTTCCAGCTTCAAGCGATCTTGGATGAAACAGATTTTCTAGACCCATTTCAAACTGCCTTCCGGGCAGGCTATGGAGTTGAGACTGCCATGGTCACCCTGGTCGATGATCTCCGTCTAGGCATGGACAGGGGTAGCGTGTCCCTGTTAGTGCTTTTGGACATCTCAGCGGCTTTCGATACCATTGACCATGGTATCCTTCTGGAACGCCTGAGGGAGTTAGGTATCGGGGGCACTGCACTCCAGTGGTTCTGTTCCTACCTCTCGGGCAGATTTCAGATGGTGCAGCTGGGGGACGTGTGCTCCGACAAGAGGGCGCTTACATCTGGTGTCCCTCAAGGAGCCATTCTGTCCCCCATGCTATTTAACATTTACATGAAACCACTGGGAGAGATCATCCGGAGACACGGGGCACAGTGTTATCAGTATGCTGATGACACCCAGATCTGCTTCTCTGTGTCTCTGACTGATGCAGTGACTAGGGATGGCATCTCTCCTCTAAATGCCTGTCTGGAGTCGGTAATGGGCTGGATGAGGGAAAACAGACTCAGCTTGAATCCAGAGAAAATGGAAGTACTCGTGATAGGTTCTCCTGGCCCGGGAAAGGAGATTTCTCCATCTGTCCTGAATGGGGTCACGCTCCCCCTGAAGGACTCAGTTCGCTGTATGGGGGTGCTTCTGGACTCGTCGCTCCACCTCACATATCAGGTGCATGCGACAATCAGGAGCACCTGTTATCAGCTGATACGCCAGCTGCGACCCTACCTGGGCCAGGGAGACCTTGAAACGGTGGTGCATGCTCTGGTAACTTCTCGGTTGGATTTCTGTAACGAGGTCTACATGGGGCAACCCTTGTACCATACCCGGAAGCTTCAATTAGTACAGAATATGGCAGCAAGGTTAGTCACTGGATGTCCCAGGACTAGCCACATAACACTTATTTTGCAATATCTTCATTGGCTGCCTATTCTCTTCCGGGCACAATACAAGGTATTGGTTATTACCTATAAAGCCCTAAATGGCTTGGGCCCAGGGTACTTGGAGGACCGCCTCTCCCCATATAATCCGCCCCGCACTCTCAGATCGGCCGGGAAGCAATTGTTGAGGGTTCCTACGTCGAAGTTCAACTTGACTGCACAGAGGGCGCTTTCCAACTCGGCCCTGTAGTTCTGGAACTCCCTTCCCGGTGAGCTCCGCTCTGTCACCTCCCTTGATCTGTTTAGGAAGAAGCTCAAGACCTATCTCTTCCAACAGGCTTTCCCCCATGTGTCGTGATATCTGCTCTCTCCCCATCATATAAGTTGTCTTCCAGCTAGTTTTGTTTTGGTTTTCATTCTCTGTAATTTTATGGTGTTTTTAACTCTAGAGTGTTTTTATCATGTGTATATACTGTTTGTTCAAATTGTATAATGTTTTATACCCTTGTTGTAACCCGCTTTGATCTCCTTTGGAAAAGTGGGCTATAAATAAACAGTATTATTATTATTATTATTATTATTATTATTATTATTATTATTATTATTA
>NC_056523.1:164709867-164763101 GCF_019175285.1 Sceloporus undulatus
CCCTCGAGGTGTATGCTGATACAGTGTGCCCGTGTCATATGTGGGTGCATTATACACTGCTTTCAGCATATGCTGAAAGCAGCACTGGAAGAAGTGGTGCCACACGCTGGAAGGAGCAATGATGCATGCGCCTATGGCTCGTGGACGCTGCCACACCACCACAAGTATGAGCCCCATTACTTCTAATGGGGTTCAAGCATAGGCGGAATTTCTTTTATGGGGGGGGGGGGGGTAAAAGCACGTAAAAGAAGTGACCACTGTATTTGATATGACAAAGGTGTTGGAGGCTTTCCCTGGAGGCTGGCAAAAGGATCCAGGATGTCTGCTGGCTTTAGCTCTGGAGTGACAATATGTTGATTATGTGCTGGTCTATGACTATAATAAAGATGAACTGAAAATATGTTGATTAGATTTGAGACATTCCCTTAATGATAATCAAAAAGTGTGTATAGGAACATCATCATAAGTTAGAATAAAGGGCATAGTCACTGATTGATTCCAATACAATTCCCTTTGCTTCCATTGTAATCAGAAATGCAAAGAGCCTGGGGGAGAGATGTGATCAACAAACCCATTAGTATTTATCTTAGTTTTATCTAGATCTTCACATGTCCTCTGGTAAGCATGACTCCTACATGTGTATAATTTCTGGTTTCCATAGGTTATTACAACCTCAAAACATCCCCAACTCTAGATATTCATTATGAAACCCCGTATCCAGTTGGGCAGGGGTTAGGATAACATAGGCCTTTTCTACCTTGAACTCTGGCCCATGACCCAAAAGTCCACACACACACGCACACACACACTTCCCTGTCTTTGCTTTCATGGAATAGTGGTTTGAGGGTTGGACTATGACTCCAAAGATCTGGGTTCAAATCCCTGCTGAGATATGAAACCCACTGGGTGTCCTTGGGTAAGTCACACTTTCTCAGCCTCAGAGGATGGCAATGGCAAAACTCTGAACAAACCTGCCAAGAAAACATCATGATAGCAATTCTTAATTTGGATTGGATTACAGGGTTGCCATAAATTGGAAGGCACACAACAATACAGTGGTACCCCGGGATACGAATTACCCAGCTTACGAATTTTTCGGGATACGAAAAAATCCCATAGGGATTTATTGTTTCGGCTTACGAAGGTTTTTTCGGGTTACGAAAAAACCTCGGCGCTATTTTCAATGGAGCCGCGGCAGAGCCGCGGCTTTTTTTCCATTAGCGCCTATGGCAATTCAGGTTACGAAGGTTTTTCGGGTTACGAAATTAGCCGCGGAACGAATTAATTTCGTAACCCGAGGTACCACTGTATTGCAACAATCATTTTACCACAATGTAGTCAAACAGGCAAAACACAAATGGATTTCCACATTCCTTCCCTTGCCCTGGCCTTTTTAAAGGAACTTTCTTTAAAATGCAGTCTTTAAAAGCTCTCCTCCTGGTTAACTTAGAATATTTGTACAACCTAGAAAAAACAACAACATTTTTCCTTAGGCTCAGGGAGGAAATTACCTTATAAACAAAACAAAACCAGAAAGTCTTGGGGATTTTTTCAGTGTTTCAATGTTTCTGGTGTTCACTGGAAAAACTGAGTAATTTTAACAAGCAAAGTGATGTCTTGGATACCTTGCTCAAGCCTGGACTCAGTACTGTGTTTGCTCAGGAAAAAGAATCTTACTTCCTAATGACACCCCCAGGCAATGATGGAAAACAGAAATCATTAAGTCCTGGATTGCCCAGCTGTAACTGCAGGCCTCTCCTGTGGCTATATTAAGTGAGCTTGCCTTAGCAAATCCATGGTTTTGAAAGGAGCTATGAGAAGGTAGGAGGGTGGAGGAATTAGGAAGAGTAGACACTGGGTAAACAGCCCCCCCCCCCAAAAAAAAAGCCAACAGTAACCTACCAAACACCACACCACCCAGCTAGACTAATGCACTGTAATCTAAAAGCTAACCATGTATGTTTAGGCTAATGGAATGAGCCACAGTAATCCGGAAAATGAAAATTGAACCATTACAGAGAACACAGTTGCAGCATTTGAAATTCAATTAACGCTTATGTCTCCCAAATGATTCTGAATTTCTTTTTTCTTTCATATTCTCTTTCTCTCCCCTTGATTAAGTTTTACGTATGTGTGTGTGTGTGTGAGAGAGAGAGAGAGAGCGATGAACACATTAAAACTAGTCTTCTGGTAATCAAAACCATAAGTTTTACATCTAATTTTATCCTTTTAAAACCTCTGTACAATTGCAGTAGCAAAATATATGGGGTAGAATTCAACCCAAATTAAACACATTTTGGTTCAATTTCATTTCAACAAGGAAGTTACTTGTCATTTCTCTTCCACTGGATAAATGCAGTTGAACAGAGTTTAACTTTGGCTGGATTGTGAGGTTACACAATGTAGGGGATGAGACCTCTGGATTATGTTTCAAACCTGATATCAAGGGTCAGAATCTTCCCAACAACCATGTGAGCAAAGGGCTTTTCCCAGGAAAAATCTCCCTTATAGCCAAATTTATAAATTAAGTTTCTAGCTTCTGTGGAAATCTAGGCTCAATAAAAAGCAGGATGCAATGTTTGCACTGGAAAAAGGAAAGTAGTTCTGATAGCACTGCAGATTTTCTGTCTCATTACATAAGAACATAATACTGTGTGCATATGTGTGATACAAAGGAAGCATTGAATATTCATGATTTGTCTTTACCAACAACATGTGTGTATCCCCCAAATACAGTGGGGGAGATATTTCTGGGCAGTCAGGGACATGTGAAAATAACAAAAAATGGAACTTCAGCCAGATTTAAGGCTGCAATTATGCAGACACTTTTCTGAGCAAAGGCTCCATTGATACAGAGCTAGATAAGTCTTATTTCTGGGTAAACTTGTATAATATTAGATTGCAAGTGTCTGGGATAGCAACGACTATATGTGTATATTGAACTACACTGGAAAATCAAAATGATTGCAACCTTTTTGTGTGTGTGTTTGCAGAAATGCATGAGATGTTTCAAAGCAAGCCACAATCTTGTATGACCGCTGGCAGAGCATAAATCATTCCCAGTTGTCTTCCACCAGACTTTCCCTTCCATCCTGCATACAATTCCAGGGCACAACTCTGTGAGCAGTCACTAGTTGGCAAAGGGACTAGAAATCTGGGCACTTTACCCAAAGGTGTAGAAAAAAAAATGTTTTGCTCTCCAAGGTCTCCAGTGTACTTGTTATACAGCGGTTGTTATTGTTGCACATTATTATTATTGTTATTATTATTATTTCATTAAAGTCCATGATGGCTTTTTTTTTTTTTTTTTGGCTTCAAGTCTTTCACCATACCCTTGCTGGGCACTGATTGGCTGTGGGAGGTATGTGCATATGTCATCATCTAGAGTTTGCTTGGGGAGGGTTACTATGCAAGGAGTTTCTAAATCTACCCAAAGATCATAAATTACAGCCAATAATTGAATACATATAAAATGTAATTATTTCACATCATCCTGATGCCTGTCCTACTTTTACACTGAACCAGTAGGCAGAGTGCCAGAAGTTCAGAATATGAAGGAACAAGAGATATCTGGTTACAAACAGTCCAAGGCCAGAGTAGCCTGGTAGTAGAGTCAAGAAACAGTCCAGGCTGATAAATCAACTATTCACAACAGCCAGTGCAAACTGAGAGGTAAGCCACATGCTTCCTTCCACTGATTCAAATTGAGGAAGTCCCCCAGCTGTTCAGCCACACCAGTCTTGAAGCCATATTTCAAGAGTGCATTTCACAGCTGTGCATGCGTAGCTTCCCACTTCACATGTGGGGGAGGGTTTAGGTTTTGTTTCTGCCAGACAACAAAGCAATCACTTTCTTCTAACTCCTCTTCTGGAGAACTCAACTGGCTATCAGGCTTCCCATCTGGGTGTGGTATATCTATTCCATCATCTGAAGATGAAGTCTTAAGGCAGGGCATGGCAGTACCTCCCTCCCACCACCACCAGTGAGAATGTTGATAAGACTCTTGCCCAGACTGGAAGCATGAACGGCCTCTGAGGGAGAGAGAAGGCTGGCCCAGTATCATCAGGGGCTAGCCTGAAGAGGGAGAGTCCTCCCTCCCTAACTGTCTTCTTTCGGCCTCTGAGGGGGAGAGAAGGCTGGCCCAGTAACATCAGGGGCTAGCCTGAAGAAAGAGGCTCCTCCCTCCCTAACTGTCATCTTTTGGCCTCTGAGGGAGAGAGTAGGCTGGCCCAGTTCCATCAGGGGCTAGCCTGAAGAAGAAGAGCCCTCCCTCCGGTCCATCTGCCTTGGTCCAGGCCTCAGAGGGAGAGAAGAATGCTGGACCTGATTCCCTCCTCCCCTCACCATTCCCTTCTCCTTTTGTGTCATGTCTTTTAGATTGTAAGCCTGTGGGCAGAGAACTGTCTGTTATCCCCTCTATTGTAAACTGCTCGGATTCCCAGTGATTGGGCGGTATATAAATAAAACCTATTATTATTATTATTATTATTATTATTATTATTATTATTATTAAACTTTATTTCTAAAGCACTGTAATTATACACAGCGCTGTACAAAGTCAGTAAAATTAAAGAGTATATAAAAGCCTGCCCAAGGCGTACATTCTAAGATAATAACAATTAAAAGAGGAATAGATAAAATTACATATAGAAAATAAAAACAAATTAAAAACATCAAATATAAAACAAATCACATCACATCAAATGTTATCAGACAGCCAGGTGACAATCACAAATTCCCTGAGAACGTTTCCCTAAACAATATGGTTTTCAGCTCAGCCTTAAAGCTGGTTAGGGAAGTGATGAGCCGTGCATGCAGAGGAAGAAGGTTCCAGGAATGAGGGGCAGCAAGAGAGAAGGGACGGATCCGGGATGGGGCAGAGAAGATTCTGGGTTGAGAGAGGAGACTTTGGCTACCAGAGCGGAGAGTGCGAGTAGGGATGTAGGGAGAGAGAAGATCAGTTAAATAAAGAGGGGCCAGCCCATGCAGGGCTTTAAAAGTGAATAGCAAAAGTCTGTACCTGATGCGGAAAGGAAAAGGGAGCCAGTGAAGGGAGGACAACAGAGGGGAGACATGATCATAATGGCGAGCGAGTGAAATAATGCGAGCAGCTGAATGCTGAACAGAAATTAATGGGTGGAGATGAGAGAGGGGAAGCCCTGCCAAGAGGAGGTTACAGTAGTCTAGTCGTGAGACCACTAGGGCATGGACCAGTGTCTTTGCGGTAGAAGCTGAGAGATATGGACGGATTTTGGTGATATTATAGAGAAAAAATCTGCAGACTTTGGCTGTAGTCTGGATCTGAGGGCTAAATGACAAAGAGGAGTCAAAGATGAAACCAAGACTGCGGGCTTCCTGGACCGGCTGGATAGAGACGTTATTGACAGAAATAGAAAAGGAGTAGTGAAGGGTGGGCTTAGGAGAGAAGACAAGAAGCTCGGTCTTGGACATATTGAGCTTCAGATGCCGATGGTGCATCCAGTGGGAGACAGCTGTTAAACAGGATGACACTTGCTGTTCTAGCTCTGGCGAAAGATTAGGGGTGGAAAGGTAAAGTTGGGTATCATCGGCATACAGTTGGTAGGAGAAACCAAAAGAACTGATAAGTTTGCCAAGGGAGAGTGTGTATAAAGAGAACAGAAGGGGACCCAAAACAGAGCCCCGAGGAACTCCAACAGATAAGGGGACAGAAGACGAGGTCTGACCACCCGAGACCACTGAAAAAGATCGATCTGACAAGTAAGATGTGAACCAATCGAGAACAAGGCCTGAGAAACCAAGGTCAGAGAGTACATCTATTAGGAGACAGTGGTCCACAGAGTCGAAGGCCGCAGACAGATCGAGTAGGACAAGGATAGAATAAAGGCCATTCGCCTTGGCCTGCAAAAGATCATTTGAGATCTTAGTAAGGGCCGTCTCTGTGGAGTGCCATGGGCGAAAACCAGACTGGAAGGGATCCAGAATGGAGTTGGTTTCAAGAAACTCAAGACAGCGTGAATAGACAACTCGTTCCAACACCTTAGAGAGAAAAGGAAGAAGAGAGATTGGACGATAGCTAGCCAAGGAAGAGGGGTCGAGAGAGGGTTTTTTCAGGATAGGGGAAACTAAGGCATGTTTGAAGACTGAGGGGAAGGAACCCGAAGAGAGAGAGAGATTAAAGATATAGAGGAGGGAGGGTAACAAAGAGGGGGCTATAGAGATTAGAAGACGAGAAAGAAGTGGGTCAAGAGAGCAGGTGGTGGGTTTTGATGAGTTCAGCAGGGAAGAGAGTTCTTCCAAAGAAACAGGAGGAAACACAGAGAGCTTATTAGTAGGAGGGGTGAGGAGATTAATGGTGGGAGCCAAATCATGAGGAGTTAACTCAGAACGAATGGTAGTGATCTTTGTAATGAAATAATTGGCGAAGTCGGAGGGAGAAAATAATGGAGAGACGGAGGGAGGAGAGGGTTTTAACAGTGTGTTGAAACAGGAGAACAAGTGCTGCGGGCGCCTCTCGTTGGTGCAGATCAATGATTTGAAGTAGTCTTGTTTTGCCATCGACAGGGCGCGTGAAAAAGATAGAAGAATGAACTTAAAATGGATAAAGTCAGCCCACTCCCTGGACTTTCTCCAGAGACGTTCGACTGCTCAGGAGCAGGACCGGAGAAATCTAACAATGGGAGTGATCCAGGGCTGAGGCCTAGACATAGAGGAAGAGGAGGACACGCACGTAGATACTGGGGCAAAGCTGTCAAGAGTTGAGGAGAGAGTAGAATTTAATAAAGACATAGCTGAGTCAGCAGAGTCCCCAAGATTGAGAGAAGCGAAGGATGAGTCCAAGGACTGAGTGAGATGGTTAAGGTCAAGAGAATGAAGATTGTGGAACTGGAGGAGGATGGTATGACGGGGAGGTGGGATGTAGGTAAGAGTAAAGGAAAGTAGGTGATGATCAGATAGTGGAAAATCAGAAGCCGAGTAGTCGGACACGGCACACTTGGAGGGGAGAACTAAGTCAAGACAGTGACCAAGGGAATGGGTTGGAGAGTTGGAATGGTGTTGGAGACCGAAGGAAGCTAAGAGAGAGCTGAAGCGAGAGGTTGAGGAATTCTTGGGATTGTCGAGGTGGATGTTAAAGTCGCCTAAGATCAGGGAGGGGACAGTATCTGAAAGAAAAAGTGTCAACCAAGACTCGAAGTCAGTGAAAAACTGAGACGCTGAACCAGGAGGACGATAGATGATGGCAACCCGAAGTTGCAGAGGAAAAAAGAGTCTAATGGAGTGTAATTCAAATGAAGAGAAGGAATAGCTGGGGGGAAGAGAGAGAACCTGAAACTGGCAGGACTTTGATAATAAGATGCCGACCCCTCCTCCGCGACCCTCAGGGAGGCCAGTGTGGGTAAAGGAGAGACCGCCAAGAGAAAGGGCAGCAGAGGTAGCGGTATCGTGGGCCGGAAGCCAAGTTTCAGTGAGGACGAGAAGATTGAATGATTGTGACAGAAAAAGATCATCGATTGCCGCTGCTTTTGGGGCAGCGGAGCGGCAGTTCCAGAAAGCGCAAGAGAATGGGAGTTGAGAGATAGGGAGGGGGCGGATAGGGATGAGATAAGGAGAAGGAGAGGTGCGAGGAGCCATGGGGAAGAGAGGTTTGGGTAACAAACAGATGGCAGGAGAAAATGTAGAAAAGAGAAAAGCAGAAAAATAAAGGTACAGTCCAACAGTGCTGGATGGGATGGGCTGACAATCCCAAGACATGAGGGAGATGAAAGAGGAGAAGGGTAGCTATAAGAGCCTCTGGATGTCCCAGGTTCTAAGGGTGAGGGAACTACCAGTGAGCAAATGAAAAAAGCATAGCTTCCCACTTCCACCTTTCCATTACCCCCAGTGTCATCTTCTTAGTATGATGCTGTTTCAGATTCACTAGCTGTCTTTTTTTTGGGGGGGGGGGGGGGGGCTGTCTTTCTCTTTCTTTGGCTCATTCTCAGTTGATCTGAATCATATCAGACCAGGCCATTCTACTGTAGATCCAAATTGGCTTGTTCAGCTTCAGGTGGCTCTGATTAGAATTGGCATGGCTGAGTTCAGAAACAGACATTCATCTGAAGAATGATATTCATATAAACTATCCAGTAGATAAAATGAAAATGCTGCAACAAAGTCAATGGGCTTTTCAACTGAAAAACAATGAACAGCAGTCCTAGCAACTGATCTAATATAGGACACACCAGTTCAGGGAATCCTACCCTTTGAAAAACCACATGACTGTTATTGCAGTTTGGTGACCATCCAATGTCATCCTGTATAAGAGAGTTGAGGAGTCAAACTGAGTGAAATGATGCAGGCACTGGCTATTCCCAGAAGACCTTTAAAGGAAACCTATGCCCATAAAATACGATGTTCATGAGAGTCCTCCAGATCAATAAAATCATGGCCTAATGAGGACCCCTTTGCATAGAGGAGAACTAAACGTATTTATTAGTTTGCTTAAAAGGACACTGGAGCTCAGCTATTGGGTGTGTTGGTAGTGCAGTATTGTCTGAGATGTTATTCAGGACTAGTAGAGCATAAATCTTTACCAGGATGCTTCCTCTGCCTCTGAGGATACAAACGCAGCTTGAGATACCTCTGTACCCCAATACACTCTTTCAATGGCTAGGATATGGGGGCTCCCAGGTAGTAGCATCACTGGGGTGTGTGTGGGGGTTCAGACCACATCAGGTAACACCCCAGAAGGGGGCGTAACACCCAGTCGGTCTTTGCAGGGTCTTCCCAGGGCTTTGGACACCCTGGCTAGGCCATTGCAAGGCCTTGAGTGCCCCATCTGGACCACAGCAAGGCCTAGGGCATTTTGCCTGGGCTGCCGCAGGGCGTTGCAAGCACTGTCTAGGTCGCCAAGCAGCTGCATGTGGAATTCACTTGTGTGCATGTAATTCCTGTTCATGCGTGCTCCTGTGTAGCGCATGGTGTCAGAAGTCCTGCCCCCCAGAAGCCTTGCACCCCGCACCAGATGTCACCAAGTCAGATGACGCCACTGCTCCCAGGTACCATTCTGCAGTTCTGCAGTCAAGTAAAAGGAAAATCCGTTACCTTTCTGGACTTCCAAGTTACTCTAGCAGTTTTATGATGGAAGGAGGATCATTGCACAAGAAGATTCTGGATAACCTCTTCTGCAATGATCCGCCCCACACACACACACACTCATACTCACAAAGTACCTCTGCTGAGCTAATGCTGAGCTAATGTTTACACTAACATATGCCACCAAAAGCATTCCAGCCAATGTCTTTGAAGGCAGGGATAGTTGTTACCATTCCCTTAAATGTACTCTCAACACATGTGAAGATAAACTATTATTATGGGGGTCACTACTTAACCATTCCCCTGAAATGGGAGGGGGGACATTTAGAGAATCGGCATCAATGGATTGTGATTTTTTGTTTTTGTTTTTTTTTAACATACATAGATGATAAAAAGGTTGATAGAGTCACAAAAAGAAATTCATCAAAATGGTGTAGGTAACCAAATTACGTATTTGCAACCTGTAAGAAACTTATTAATGTTAGATCTGTGGATCTGTTTTGGGTTTAGATGGACCTGGATGAAATCAGGGTGATTTGAACAGATTTGAGAGATGTTTAAATCAAAGCAGGATGCCTCTAAAGTAGACTGAATCCAAATTGAAATACTCCCATTTCAGATATGCCAAATATCCTAGCAATTTGAATTTAGGGGGTCAGTGAAAGAGATTAATCTCCTGCTGTTATGCTACAATAGCATAAATCCAGTTTACACTATTATAATCCACAGTTTTGGGAGCTGCAGAGGTCATTCTTTATTGAGGGCACAATAACCAAAATCACTCCTCTAAACCACTTTGTAAGTGATACATTCCCTCTCCCAAAATGGCCTTTCCTTGTCATTGAGAAGTGGGGAGGCTGGGATCAGCAGGAATACATTCAGCTGTTCTCTTGTAGCAAAACAAGCTGCAAGAATGTTGTTTGAAGGGACCTCCAGGTGACCCTGTGAATGTCTCTTGCAACATATCCACCACTAGGAAAATAGCTGGGTCCCCCTTTCTCCCAACAAAACAGAAATAGCTATGTTGGGAGCAGGATTGCATCACTTAATAGGTTGGTTCAGAGGGCACAGCACTAGGAGACATAGCTACAGAGATGTAGCTACATGCTAGATATGTGTCTCCTGATGCAGGATCTCAGCCGGTGTATCTGCAAAAGTTAATGTATTTCTCACACAACTGTCCAAATAAGGAAAATATCTGGATGGCAGAGGGAGAAGAGGAAGTATAGCTTTGTGATGGGCAACTATATCTTCTAATCACAGTGAATGATTTTACAAGAGCTCTCCAGTCCCAGTGCCTTAGGGGAGAACTGTTGAAGTAATATAAAGTGATCCAGTGTGCTCAGTGCTTCTTGCTAGCTCTATTTCCCAGAAGTAGGAATGTTCAAAACCCTTTTAGTAGAGTTTATGGATCTTGGGAGGAGAATAGCTTTGGGGTTTTGCTTGGACCATTTGAATCTTTCTTTCTCTTCTTCTGTATGCTCTAGATCCATACTCCAACCTTGTAATATTGCATTGTCTGTGACTGGCGTCATCGTAGCTGAAAACAAAACAATGAAGTCCAGAACAGTTTCATGGACCCTCTTTTCCTGAAAATGTGCAAATTGCTTTCTTATTCTAAATATATATTTTTATTGATACCTTTCTGTCTACTTGGACCTATATAGTAAATTCTTTACAAGGATGTTGTATTAGAACAGTTAAACCACATTCTTTCTTTTTGACCACCTACAAATTTACATTTGATGAACTGGAAACAAGGTCACTACCTAAATATCCAGTTTCTACTTTCGAGTAGTTTCCCCCCTTCTTTTTACACATATAATCAATTTCATTGCAGTTATCTGGCTTGCATTATGTTTTTCATATACAAATATTGTTTATCACCTGCTTGTAAAAACAAGCAAACAAAAAAAAAACCACATTAAACAAACCTAGCACATTCTATAAGTATATTAGAGTTTTAATTACAAGAGCCTTGTGCTTCTGGCATCTTTTTAGATTAGTCTCTCTTGAGTGGGTATATTTATTTATTTATTTAGGTATTTATACCCTGCCCTTCAGCCCTAATGGCTCTCAGGGTGACTTACAATTATTGTTTTTAATCAGACAGTTCCCTGCCCTCAGGCTTACAATCTAAAAAGACACAAAACAAAAGGAGAAGGGAATGGTGGTGGGAAAGGGGATGAGGTCCAGTGGTTCTTCTCTCCCTCTGAGGCTTGGACCAAGGCAGATGGATTGGAGGGAGGGCTCTTCCTTCTTCCAGGCTAGTCCTGATGGAGCTGGACTTGCCTGGTGAACTCCCTCTGTTCAAGTTATTTTCTAGCAGCACGAATCATTGCTGACGTGTAAAAGCAAATAACCTTTTGGCAAAAAGTGCACAACACAAACTGTTGTGGTGTCCCTGAGTTTGCAAGACCTCAGCAGTTTCCTCACTGTCTTCAAGCAGTGACAAAAAGTGTGTGTGGGGGGGGGAGGTGTGGACTCACTGATACCATTGATAAAGGAAGATCAACATTAATCAAAGGCAGAGGACTTTGCTATCCTATAGTTATTCTCTGCACCAAAGGCTTCAACACAGAACAAATTTGCTCCAGTGGAGCTGTGGGGGAGTGAGGATCATAAACATCAGGAGGACTTGCCAGTACTTCCATTGGAAAACTCTAGCTCACCGCTACTTTCATAGCAGTGCATTCTAACAGCTCAGACACTGAAATTTATTGGCATAAATAACCAAAACAAAACAGAGGTCCTCGATCCTTTGTCTGAACTGTCTGTGCTGCTTGTGTAGAGGCATTCAAACATCAACAGTGTAAACAATCATAATATGACCAGCCAAACTGAGATGTATCTGAGAGCTGGAAGTTTACAGGAAGATGATTTTGAGGTCAAACTCCACCCTAAAGCCCTAAATAATTTGAACTTGATGGATAGGGAATAATGTTTGTCTCAGGCCACCAAAGTAGCATTAGAAGCCTATCTTTTTAATGGGTTACATCTCTTTTAGCATTCATTTTCTAGTGCTAGCATGAATCTCAAACAATTTTTAAGACTAAGGGGCACAACAGATGGCCTCAAACAGGGACATAGCCAAGGGGGGGGGGTTTCTTGGGGTCCGGACCCCCCCTTCCATTAGAAAAATGAATGGTGTGTGCTGCTGCGTTGCCATGCCCAAGCCCCATTATAATGGTGGCACTTAGTCTGGACCCCCCCCTTCCCAAAATCCTGGCTATGTTCCTGTCTTAAAGGGGTGGCCTCCAGCCACCCTTTCCTAGGTGGATAGGGGCTGTGGCAACCTCATGCCACAGCCCCGATCCAGCCTTTTGAGGGTGCAAAAAGGAGCCACAAAAGTGGCCTCTTTTTGCGCCCTCGAAAGAGAATCAAAAGCACACTACAGACCATCCTTAAAGGACGGTCTGGCGACGGTGTCATTTGTGCCGCCGGCAAGACACAATGGATATACCATGTGGCTTGGTGGCGGCAAGAAAAAGAAGCCACAAAAAGCGGCTTCTTTTTGCGGCGTGCCAGTGACACCACAGTGCATCATTGGCACACTCATGATGTCACCTGGGCACCACGACATGCAGATGCTAGGTGTCCGTTACGTCAAAATGGCATTGCCTGTGAGAACAGGGCGCCGCCATTTTGTACATTTGGGTGCCTGTCTGTAGCGCACCATAGTTGCAGCAGTGCAGCTATATGACACTCCATCAGCACTGTATTATCTGGACACAACGCTGGAGGCACACCATGATACTGCATGTCATGTGGAGTGACGCCCGACTCTGTCCTCAAGCCAGCCTTTCAGGCTAAGATATGTTAATCTATTGTCAGTTGAATTGCTATGCTCATCTTCATAGGATGGGAAGACAACGGTCTGGCTCCAGCTTGAGATCCTCTCTTGAAGGCGATGATGGACTTGGACTGCAAGCTATCACGATGATGCCCCACTGCCTAATCAGAAATAGCAATGGGGATCCTTTCTGAGGCCCATGCATCCCAAGTGGGACATGAACAGGACAGAGGTGGTGGAATCCCAGAATTATTTCTGTTCCTTGACCAGAGATAACTGTGGAATTCCACCACTTCCTCCCTGCTCAGGTCCCCAACAGGAACTCAAGAAGGGCACAGAATGCCTGTGTTAGTTCCAAACAATGAACAAAATGGGTGTCTGTTAAGCAGAGGGAATGAATGGAAGAGGAGGACAGGCTAATATTTCAGTACTCTATCCTCTGTGATGATGATGATAATAATAATAATAATAATAATAATAATAATAATAATAATAATAATAATAATAATAATAATAATAATAATTTAATAATATTTATTTAATAATATTTATTTATATACCGCTATTCCAAGGATCATAGCGGTGAACAACAATAATGCAACAGTTAAAACATCATAGATCACAAATTACAGCAATAATACAATTAAAACATCATAGATCACAGATTACAACCCCCCTGTATAACACCTGACTATCCAGGAGTGGGTGATCAGGCTCCTGAGAACATTGAAATAATCATTAAAATAATCTTCCCTGGATATCACTTGAGTTCTTCATGATTTTCTCTTTTGCTGCTCCCATCTCCAAGTTTTTATTCAAGTGTGGTAAAGATTTACCATGCTCTACTTCACAAGAGTGTGTATGCACACTTGTTAGCCAGTTTAGAATGCATGGGGGAGGGGGGGGGAGATCATGTTTGTTGTTTTCTTTGTTTATTGATGTTTTGAAACATATGGTGATGTTGATGGCAATTGTTACCTAATTCTCATTTGAGCTGGGGATTGTCTGCATATATCTTCTGGGACTGCTCATTGTGTCACTAGAATGTAGAAAAGAGAAGGCGGGAGGAAGGGATCAAATCACCATTCAGTGACAATGTGGGTTATGTGTATGTGCTCTTAATCAAACAACTTCCTGGGCAATTAAATGGCTGTTCTTTATTAAATGTTGATCAATGTGCCTATTTAAGTTCCTGTGCAATGCCAAAATTCAAAATTCCCACTGGCTTTTAAAAGGCAATATCACCAATATCCTACTGGATTTGTGTGCATTTCCCTATGATTAGTGGAGTCACTAATTCAAGGAATATATGGTTTAACAGATCCCTAATTACTAAAACTACAGCAATTAACACATTCCTGTAATTATGCTAAACCAAGAGATAACCGTTAATTAAAATGTTACCCCATATTCCTGATACAGTATAACACATTCCTTACATAATGAACATACTTTCCAAACAAATTGGTGAGTTAAGTCTTTATCCATGCTTTATGTCAGTGTTTGTAGGGAAGAATCATCCATTTTCTCAACAACCAAGATAGTAGCTAACCAGAGCTGGCAAAAATTAACTTCTTTGGACTACAACTCCCAGAAATACTGACTGTGATGGTCAGGAACTCTGAGAACCTTTTGAAGCTCTAAAATAAAATTCCAATGCTCGGCACAGAATTCCTCTGAATTCTAACAGCAGTTCAATAGCCATGGAGGGCTTTTGTTTACATAAATTGCCTTGGGGTGTTTCTCCCAAGCATCTGAAAAGAGGATGCCCCATTAGATGGACCCTTTGTCTGATCTATAAGAGCAACAAGATTTAAGATACACAATGCTGATAAATATATATGGTGCCAGGTATGTCTATGGGTGGATCCACACTGCAGAAATAAAGCCATTTGTCACCACTTTAACAGCTGTTGCTCTGTGGAATCCTGGGATGTGTAGTTTCGCAGAGCACCAGAGCTCTCTGACAGACCAGGCTGAATACCTCACCAAACTACAAATCCCAGGATTCCACAGGATCGAGCCATGACAGTTCAAATGATGTCAAACACCTATATTTTTGCAGTGTGGCATCCTACATCTCTCTCTCTCTCTCTCTCTCTCTCTCTCTCTCACACACACACACACACACACACACTTATTTTCAAATCCAAGTTGACAGACAGAAAATCTATAAATCACCATTCATTCAGGCAGATGATCGGTTATAAAGAGCTGACATTCCAGTTCTGTATATGAAAACATGATTGAAATGGAAGCACAAAGCAGAGGGAAAAGGAGGGCCATCCATGTAAGAGAATTCTGAAAACTAATTCTGAATAAGATCACAACCTCAAAAATTAAATAATGGATGCAGCCTGCCTGCCTGTCTCATCAAATTTTAATTAGATTCTTTATAGCTGCATGTCTTTGATCTGGGCTAAATAAATCATAGCCACATTTGGGTGGAGAGTTTCAGGATAGGTTACATGTCATGCTAAGCTCATACAGGAAAAACAGAATATGTTGCAGCCAACATTATTATAATTTTGTCATAACCCAAGGTCCCAGGCTACCTTACTAGTCACATTTATCTCATGAAAAATGAATAGCCACACTCCTGAAAGCACAATATCCACATGTGTTGCTGCCAAATTTTAGGCAGCATTGCATTGGCTACTGTGTGTTATCATAGTTGCATCATAGATTGATTGTGGTGAATTGAAAGCTATTGTGAAAGAACCACAGCACGCCTAACTCTCTATAAATATACAACCCAACTCAGGTGAATGACATACTTTATACATTGAATATACTACTCAGAAATAAACTAGATGAACTATTCCCATAATGAGTAATCCTATATATAACAAACTGTTGCTACAATTATATGTATATATCAAAAATGTTAAATCAATATGGCATGAATATATTCATGAAGAAACAACAAATGCCATATAAAAAGGGCAATTCAATTGCTAACAATAAGCTGAAGCTTCAAAAACACATTTCCTTAATGGGAGCAGGATAAGTTGCTGTAGTGACCATTTCCAACTCATTATGTTAGGTTATTCATTCATTCATTCATTCATTTAAATAACTACATCCCACACTCTATTTAAAGATCTTCTGGTAGCATGCAATAAAGCCAAACTGACTAATTTAAAAGAATGGAAAGGCTAAAAATTAATAAATAAAATAAAAATTATTTTAAAAAGCTAACATCTTTTTAGATAGCATTCAAAGGCTTAGCTTTGTCAGTCTATATCACAATAAAAAGATACAAAGGGATTCTAGAACACCTTTGAACCTAAGGGAGAGAAATATAAATTTGTAGTACAGTACAAGGTTGGAGCCAGCATGTAGTGGCTTGTGCATTGGACTAAAGCTTTGGAGACTAGGGTTCAAATCCCCTTAGAAACCTAGTTCTGTTTACACTCTCTCAACTCCAGAGGAAGGCAAAGGCAAAATAGTTCTGAACAGACCTTGCCAAGAAAATCCCATGATAGGTTCACCTTAGAAGCCATATGTTGGAAATTATTAGGCACATAACAACAAAACATATGGTTGCCTAGATTTACCCTACTTGCTTTTGATAAAGCAGACTTGAGTCTATGAACAATTCAATTTCAGGGATGTGACATATTAAGCAATTTAACAAGTTTAATAAAAAAAACCAGATTATAACTAATTTGGATAGTTTCAAAATAGTTGTTATTCTTATATAGTATGTTAGCAGTACTGGTCATAGTTACAGGTCTTACTGAGTGTACCGTATATACTCACCTATAAATCTAAAAATTTATACCCACAAATTGACCCCAAAATCCCAGGTTGACTTATGTATGAGTCAGTATGGTAATGTGATAGCAGCACTTTCAGATTTCCCCATGCAGTAGGGAGAGCAGTTTATTTCTCTCTTGCACCAAGCAGAAAGTCCTGGGTGATTGACTGATTTTAAACAGAGTCCCCCTCCCACCTGTGCTGGCCACTGCTGTCTGGGAAGTCAAGGGTGAAACCAAAGTTGCAATGCTAAAGCAAAAAGCCTCAATTAGAGTCCCTCTTGCTGTATGTACACATACACACACTGAAGGAGCCTCCATGTTTTACCCTCGACTTATCCACGGGTCATGGCAAAATCCATAATTTTGGCCCCAAAACCTGTCCTCAATTTATACATGAGGTCGACTTATAGTTGAGTATATACAGTACAGCTGAAATATAAATTACTTATCCAGGGTGCTGAATGAAGTTGGAGGTTTGAGTTCAGAACCTTGGATACTACTTCAAATTTGAACTAAATCTCAGGGAAGATTCATGGCTCTACTAACATGGAAGCGAACAGCCACCACTGTTGTTCAATAGTCACTTTATTCCATTCATGATAAAAACAAAACAAAAACAATACTCTATAAAAAAATGAACTGATGCTCCTATTGGTTCTTAGCAAATAAGCCAATGTAATTGATTTTTAGACTTTGGCCAGTTTTGGGCTTTGTTAGGGGCAAGGTGTGCACATGATGCGTGCCCCAAAAGCGATTGGAAGACTCCCCAGCCCAAAAAGGGGTGGAAAATCCACTCCTTTTTGGAGGACCAGTTGGGGATCATGGTGACAGCCTGAATCAGGACCGGGCACGTGCAGCTGCCACTGCCCTAATACGAATAGGCCTTACATGGTCCTGCGGCAGCCCTTTTGGACCATCTATTTTGCCTCTTTGTTTCTTTTTTTATTGGTCTTGAAGAAGAAGGCTTTCCTTTGATCTGGAATGAATTCTGGTTCATTTGCTGCATTTAGTGTCTCCCCCTTCTGGTTTCTCTTTGTCCTGTGACTTCCAGCGTCTGCAAACAAGTGTAATAGATTAGTGCTGCAATTGTGCACTATGTGAGGTTGCTTAAGTCCCATTGAGGAAAATAAAATATAGACTTACATGTGTACACATTTTATCCAGATAGGACTAACCTTAGAGTAGCCATGTATAAACAGTATTGCATTGAATGACTATAGCTTTGTCTAAAAATGTAACCTTAATCCATGTATATCTAATTACGGAGTAGACCAGTGGTTTGTGACCTTTGGCACTCTCTGGTTGGTTTGTACACAGCCACCCCTTTCAGTCTGTAGCCCAGTTTGGAACAGATCAATCTGTACCCAATCTAAAGAGTTGTTTGTAGATCCAGATCAGCAGTCCTCCTCCACTGACCTGCATTAAGAAACCAAAAACTACTTTTCCTTCCACCCCTTTTCTAGAATGTTGTTGTTGTTGCTGTTGTAGCCACAGGTAAAAGTTTCCTGGGTTGCAGGTGGTTTAACTGCTCAGTCTTTGCCATTCATTTCATACTGTGTTTGTCTGCCCAGAGCATTAGTCAATTCAATCTGTTACAATTTAACTAAAATATATTATAATTATCAGATTATTGTTTACTTGTAAAGCCAGTGCCTATTTGCTTTGTTCTACTAGAAAACCAACTGGTGAGATTCAGTGACCTAGCATAAGGAAGTGGGCGCATGACAAAAGCAAGCTTTATTTATTATGCCTAACAGTCTTAAATTGTGAAATCCCCCAGGTGATCCTACTGTTCCTCCTTAAAGAATTTGGTAATCTGGGCCACTGTCAAAAACATCCCTTTCATGGCCACATTCTCTCTTCCTCTCCATATCTTATACCTTTCCCAGATTCTTTCCTGTGCCTCTTAAAGGGCAGGGAGGACTGAGAGCTTCTGCAGCCCTGACACTTTTCTTCTTGCCCCCATGTCTTTTGTCACTGCTGCCTAGCTGCTTTGACTTTTCTTCTGAGTCTGCCCTGAACGAGACTATTTGGTCCTGTCTCTTAGGATGTTTGGCAGGCTGCTGGTGAGGCAATACTGATTTACCCTGGCTTATTTGCTGTCTGTAAATTTTATTCTGAAGAATGAAAAAACAGTGAAGGAGATTGACTACATAATGCTGTGATTGGAATGTGCCAGTAAGGTTCATACCTCAGATTGTACAACAGAGCTCACAATAAGTGTTGGAAAAATTCCAGCATTCCCCCCCCCCCCCCCACAACACACACATGCTATTTAGAGCAATTGGGTTTAGATCAGACAGCATTTTCTGCATGTAAAATCTTTCTGTTACTCTCCCTCTAAACCTTCTCATTTACTCTTAATATCTTTTGAAATGCATGGTCATAAATATCTTTTGTAACCAAGCAAATAGACCATCTGATCCAGGACACTTTCTTGGAATGGTCTCAATCTCAGTCCTTCTTCTATCTTCCTCTACCTTTTTGGTTGAGATGGTGAGTTACCAAGATTGTGAGTTAAAGTCTCATGCTCTTTCCAGGCAAACATTCTTGCCAGCTGCAGATGCTGGTGAAACGTCAGGAAGAAATTCTGCTAGAACATGGCCACATAGCCCGAAAAACCCACAAAAAAACTATGGATGCTGGCCATGAAAACCTTCCATCTCATGCTCTTTCTTTTATCTAATCTATTCATTGGCTAGTTAGGATGCAAGCTCTCCACATTTATATGTAAATGCAATGCCATTAGTAAACTTTTCAAAGTTTGTAACCTGCCTTGTTTATTTTGAATCAGTTTCAGTTCTCAGAGAAGCATCTTCAGATTGAGGCATGCTTTTCTGCTACTCTGCTGAAGTAGGCTAATTCCTAACAATTTTTAGCTTTGACATTTTTAATATTTCATTTCCCAAACAAATGCTGACACCCAAGGAAATTCCAACAACATGCACATCATAGTTCCCCTCTATACCCTTGTATCACACCATCTCATCCTCCTTCTTATATTGTCACCTTGGAGATGCATTGTCTAGCTCTTTCCTGATCATTTTTGACATTCATATTTCTGGATTGAATTGATGTGCTTTGGAATATGGCATTCTACTATAGAACCAAACAGAGCCGATCTAATATTGTTATTGTGTGCCTTCCAGTTGTTTCCAACTTATGTTGACCCTAGGATGAACCTTTTGCTGGGTTTTCTTGACAAATTTTGTTCAGAAGAGGCTTGCTTTCTGATGAGGCTGAGAGAGTGTGACTTGTCCCAGGTTGACCAGTGGGTTTCCATGTCTGAGCAGGGATTTGAACCCTGGTCTCCAGCGTCATATAGTCTAATGCTCAAACTACAATCACCTCATTTTGCTTTGTTATTCAGGATTCAGTCAAAGCAGTTGCACTGTACTAGTTGTTACATAGAATCATGAACTCATAGAGTTGGAAGATACCTCAAGGGCCATCCAATCCAACCCCTGGGCATGCAAGAACTCACAGTCAAAGCACCCCTGACAGATAACCATCTAACCTCTGTTTAAAAACCTCAAAAGAAGGAGACATTTACTCTTAGAAGCTTCAGCTCATATGACCAATGGCCAGGGATCCTGGAAGTTGAAATCTGCATGTGAAACGTTGAGTAAAATTGTTACAGACCTCCCTCTTCATGTATAATTTGAAGATTGCCTTTCCTGGTTAATCTAATCAGCTCATCCCCTATTAAACATGGGGAATTTAAAAGAGGCTAAAATACTTGTACAAAATCTAGGGGGTGGGGGGAGATATAGTCATCCTTCCTGGTCTCCGTGGTCTTGTCATTCGCATCCCTCAGTCTTTCATGGATGGCAAGCTGAGAGTGACATAATGGCACCTATGCCCATGAACATGTCCTCATTGTAATCAATGGGGCTCCAATACTGGCAATTTTCCAAATTGGAGGGGGTTCTGGAATGGATCCCCCACGAATCAGAAGGGACAACTGTAATTCACATCCAACCTTCCAATACAAAGTAAATCTGAAGCACAAGCACATAAACAGGACAAAGTACAAAACTGGCAGCTCTTCCCTTCACTGAGAGAAGGCAATTCTTGCAGTCAGAAAGATTCCATTAATACTTTTCTCACCAGGTCTTCTTGTCCTATCTTGTTAAGTTATACCTTAAAAGAGTGAATTGCTGAGTCACACACACCACAAAAGTAGGACATGAGGGATGTCATAGATTAAATCCTGCTAAAGAAATTCTTTCAAATGTCTTTAAATAGATACCTGAGCATAAAAACTCATCTAGGCTAAGGAAGAAGGGAAGACAAGCAGCAAGCAAAGAAAGAAAGAAAGAAAGAAAGAAAGAAAGAAAGAAAGAAAGAAAGACACGATGCCTTGGGAAAGACAAATATGTAAGAAAATTAATAGATTTGTGAGCAATTCCCTTCGAGAAAACAAGCAGTGAAATACACATATTACACAGGAATGCTTCTAGTCACCATGAAAGAGAAAAGAAAGGAAATCTAAGAAGAGACTGGAAAGGAGAAAGAGGGAGGTATTTCTTGCTCTCACAGGGAGCCAGTATGGTATAATAGTCTGAATGTTGGACTGACTGTAGAAACCAGAGTTTGAATCCTTGCTCAGTCATGGAAACCACTGGGTTAGCTTGGGCAAGTTGCATTCTCTCAGCCTCAGATGAAGTCCATGGCAAATCTCTGAACAAAACTTACCAAGAAAACCTATGATAGGCTTGACTTGGAATTTCTATAGGTCAGAAATATCTGGAAGGTACACAGCAACAATAAAATCTCTCTCATAAACCTATACACTCACACACACCCTTTCTCTCTTGCACAGGGACTCTTTCTTCCTTTTTATTCTTGGATGGCTTCAGTCAAAACATTTGCATGGCTCCCCAGACATAAATCTCATTGAGTCCCACATTGCTAGTTCAGAGCTTGTGTCAGCTGGAATCTTAAACAAGATCCTTCTCAAACCTTTTGTTGCAACTGATCCTATCCAAACTAACTAAGACCAAGAGGCCATTGGATAAGGATGAGCTATAGTGCTCAGATAAGAAATTTTGCTTCAGAAAACTAGTAGCCAGTACTAGCTGGCAAAGGGAAGAGGTAGGCGTTTATCAGATGGGGTCTTTGCAGCTCAGAACTGGGACATCTGTGGATCGGGCCATTCGCATTCATGTAATAACGAGATTGTTTTTTCATACCTGGTTGCCCTTCCATTGCCCTTCCGAACTGAGGGGGAATCGAATCAAAGGAAGTCACGTGATGCGGATTCAGGCAAAGCAGAGTGAGTGCAAATTGTATTTCCACACCGGTGCATACCATGGGGGATTCAACGATTCGAACTGGGACCCTTGCACATGCCCAGTGGGGCCCTGAAGGCATCCTGAACCTTTGCACTTCTGGGGTGAAGAAGGGAGCCTGGCTCCACTTTCATGCGAATGCTAGCCTCACGTGAATGACAGCTACCCCTTTTTTCTTCCTCCCTTCCAGTTTCCCTTCCCTGGCAGCCAAATTCAAGGGGTCCTCCGTGTCAGAGCCCCGATCCTTTTCATCCACATCTACATCTATCCCGGAGGTCCCCCAACTGTGCCCTTTAAAGGATCCTGGACTTCAGCTCCTAGAAGCCTCATCCATGTTGGCCAATAGCCTGGGATTCTGGGAGCTGAAGTCCAAAAGCCCTTAAAGAGCTATATCTATATATATCTACATCCATCCTCCTATCATTCAGTTGCCTTCTCTTAGGTTGCATCCACACTGGGGAGATAATCCAGTTTAATTCCAGTTTAACTGTCCTGGCTCAGTGCTATGGAATTCTGGAAACTGTAGTGTCCAGAGACATTGAGCCTTCTCTGCCAGAGAGCTCTGGTGTATATGTGTATGTGTGTATGAGTGTGTGTGTGTGTGTGTGTGTGTGTGTGTGTGTGTGTGTGTATTGACAGGAGGATAGATGTACATGTGGATGAAATGGATGGGGCTATGACATGGAGGATCCCTTTGAATATGGCTGCCAGGGATGTGTGTGTGTCTGTGTCTGTGTCTGTGTGCATATATGAAATAGATGAGGAGATTGACAGGAGGATAGATGTACATGTGGATGAAATGGATGGGGCTCTGACACAGAGGATCCCTTTGAATTTGGCTGCCAGGGATATGTGTGTGTGTGAGAGAGAGAGAGAGAGAGGCAGGGAGGGAGAGCGCGCTGCTGGCAAGGCTGCTCTGCGGAAGTTGCATGGGGAAGAGGGGGGAAGCAGAGAGAGAGCTCCAATGGAGCCCCGGTTGCCCTGAAAGCGAAAAGAGCCACCAGAAAAAATGGGGCAAATTGCAGCAGGGCGTCATGGGAGATTTGCAACCCAGGGATCTTGTGGTGGTGGTCAGGAGCACAAGCAAATTGGGATTCCACACCAGACCAATTCGCAGTGAGATCGAACAGAGCCCCAATGCGAATTGCATCAATCCCCTTATTTAGCAAACTCGCAAAAACGCGCCAAAATGAGGAGCCAGTAAGGATTCAGTTTGGAAGTCCCGCGGAAGGGGCTCACATTTAAAGCTACCAAGTATGAAAATACAATCTCATTATCACGTGAATGCGAATGGCCTGATCTGCAGATGCCCCAGATCTGAGCTGCAAAGACCCCATCTGATAAACGCCATAGTGTTCAAAAGAGAAAGGCAGATGTACCTTAGAACTTTATAGAGAATGAAAAACAAATACACACATGACTGACTGTTTGATAGGACTATGTATATCCATCACATAGGAAGGCCATAATGGAGTTCATGACAGCACCATGTAGAAAGGTACCCTTCCTTTTGAATGCTGATCATTATCCTCCAAATATCAGTATACACAAGAGGTTTTATTTATGCTTTTGTATTTACTTTATTTTCATTACTGACGCAAGCCAGTATACCACTGCTTTTTCTTGTCCATCTCAAGTACACAGTTCTCTGGTTCCAACTTCAGAACTACCTCAGCTATGCTATGACACCTTCTCTCCTTAGATTCTGCAGCACTGAGCTAAGTTCCTGCTATATGAGTGTACACTTCTGCACTTATGCTGCCAACACAGGCACAAGGTAGCTGAAGATCTTATACCCTCTAGCTCAGCTAGTCAAGAGATATGCCTACAGTACAATAATTTCATAACTAACAAAAGTGAAATAAAGGCCTTAGCAATGATTGCTGGATAGAAGCCTATGAATTCAGATAAACACATTTATGTATTTGTTTGTTTGTCTGTTTACTTAAATATATTTATATTCCACTCACTGCCAGTACAGACCAGCAAAGAGAATCAGCTTCCTAGCGGCTTGGGGGTGTGGCCTATGCACAATACATGCCCTCAAGATGCTGGGAACACGTCATGAAGCCACCCAAAGCAACCACATGGCAGTGGTGTGGAGCCATTTCAGCGGTATGGCATTTAGATGCCACATGCCGCCAAAACCCAGAACAATTGCCGCCATGGCAGCAAAGGCACCTTTTTCCCCGTGCAAAAAGGAGTGGCTTTCTGCTGCTTCTTTTTGGGCCAGGAAAATGCCAGGTTGGGGCCGCGGCATACAGTTGCCACAGCCCTGATCCTGTGCTCAAAGGGGTGGCCACAAGCCACTCCTTCAGAGTGGTCTGTTTTGTCCCTCAGTATCTAAAGATCTGAGTATGGTTATAGTAAAATCAATTTTAAAATGTTTAAAATATCAAAATTACTAAAAAAAAAAAAAGACCCAAACACCTTATTAAATGGTTAAAACCATGTATATACACAAACTGGATACAATAATTAGACATTAAGGCTCTAAGGAATAGCTTTGGCAAGAAAATGAAGTAAAGTTGATGTCAATTGGGCTTCTAAGGAGAAGATATTTTATCAACAGGGTGCTACAACATGAAAGCTTTGCTTTTGTTTTAGTTGTTTATTTATTATCTTTGCTTTTCTGGTTGTTTGGTAAACTAAGCTCAATTCATGTCACAACAACAATAATAATAATAATAATAATAATAATAATAATAATAAATTTATTTATATTTCCTGCTTCTCCCGATGGATCGAGGCGGGCTTACAACCATAAAAACAAACAATTGCATATCAGTAAAAATACAATAAAACGATAACGTCTATCGGAAATTAATCATTGTTTAAAATACACAATTAGACAATTACAACCAGAAGTGGGATTTTGTTAAATTCTTATAAAAGGTCAGATGAATAGGCCCGCTGGAAGAGATCCATCTTAAGTGCCTTCTTGAAGGCATCTAATGTGGAAATAAGATAGATCTCTTCCGGAAAGCTGTTGCATGACTCGGGGGCAATGGGTGTGTATGCTTTATGCCCAGTATGTAAGATTATTTTAGCCTACAAGCAGGGAACTAGCCAGTACATTTGATAACAGTGATCTCTTTCAAAAACTCAAGATTAGAGAAGGGAAAAGTGTCCTCACCAAGCAAATGAACTCAAATTCACTTGTTGCATCTGGATTGCACAAAGCCACAATGAATTTCTGGGCTGTGTGTGTGTGTGTGTGTTAAGTATAAACCTTTGATGGAAGAGGGTTTATAGCATCTTGTATCTATCTAATAACTTCATGGAAGAAAATGGTGTTTTCAGAAACATACAATCTGGGCTAATTTGACACAGCTCAGCAGTGTTCTGCTCAACCACATGGAAAGTCCATAAGAACCAAACCTGTTTATGGCTGGAAATAAAGATGATTCATGAGTCTTTTGGGCTGCAGAAAGGTGAAGCTGTAGGAGCAGACAAATCTTGTGTAGTTACCATAAAATATTTATAACTATGCCCACAATAACTTTAACAATTTATTGTTTCATCTTCTTTCAGAAAATGCTTGGTAGGAAAAAAAACCCAACAACAGCATTTCCCCTCGAGCTTGGCAATATGGTTTCCATAAATGGGGAAATTGGGTTTAAAAGGTTTCCCAACCTCCTGCAGATGTAGCAGAACAAATTTGTTTTCTAAAATTGCTGCTTAGCTAACTGCTCGTGACCAATGAATGAGGCATGACTACAACAGATGAAACATCTTCTGGAGCTGGGCACACTACAGTTTGGATTTCTGTTGCACATATGTGTATTGCAACTGTTTTTATTATTTATTTAAGGGATTTATATCCTGCCTTTCTCCCAAAATGGATTCAAAAAGACTTGAATTCTTGTATTACTGGGGTATGAGAGTCAAGTTCTGAAAAAAATGAAAACTACTGCTGTTAGAAGATATATTCAGTTAGCTGTTGTTGTGATATTATTTTATAGTTCCTTCAGGTCCTTTCTACCTTATGCTGACTCTAGGGTAAACCTATTGTGGAGTTTTCTTAAGTGGGGAGGGATAAAGTGTTTTTAATTGTCATATTTTATATTTTACTGTTGTTAACCGCCCGGATTGGTTTGCCAGAGGGTGGTATACAAATAAATATTATTATTATTATTGTTGTTGTTGTTGTTGTTGTTGTTGTTGTTGTTATTCTTGGCAAGATTTCTTTGCAGAGGGTTTTCCATTAGTTTCATCTGAAACTGAGTGTGGCTTCCCAACATCACCCAGTGGGTTTCCAGGGCTGAGCAGAAATCTGAACACTGATCTTCAGAGACATAATAGTGCCAGGTATATCCCACCTCACTCTGACATGAACAATTTTTTATTATTGATTCAGCATGGAGGCTAAGTCGGGGAGGAGAGGCCTGTGGTTACCTTTACGCCATCCCTGAGATTTTCATTTGACTGATAGACTGAAGAGGAATTAAGACTCTGGCCTCCCAGAGTCCTAGTCCAAAATTCAAACCACTACACCACACTGGTTGTTCGTGATGGGCTATTTATACATAAATATACACTATTTTATATGTGTTTAATCCTCCAGTCTATAAAATGCCATATTGCTGTTTTGAATTCTGCTTACCGAATATACTTGTCTATAAGTCTAAAAATTTATGCCCCAAAATTGACCCCAAAATCCCAGGTCGACTTATTTAAGGGTCAATATGATAATGTGATAGCAGCTCTTTCAGATTTCTCCATGCAGTGGAAGAGCTCTGAGTGATTAATTGCTGTTAGACAAACAAACAGACACCCCCTCCTGCTCTCACTGGCCGGCTGAAACCATCGGTGAAACAAACAGCCTCAATAAGAGCACATACACACACTGAAGGAGCCTCCAAGGTTTACCCTCGACTTATCCATGGGTCATGGCAAAATCCATAATTTTGGCCCCAAAATCTGCACTCAACTTATACATGAAGTTTATTTATAGTCGAGAATATACAGTACTATGCTATTCTTCTTTCCATAGCTGGCCCACATCTCAGCACTGTATTATTATTATTGTTGTTGTTGTTGTTGTTGTTGTTGTTGTTGACCCACTCTAGACCTTGCCTTTGGTAAAGTCATGGCTATCCCCCAGAAATGTAATCTTTTAGCAACAAATGCAACCAAACATCCCGCATTGAGATAAGTAGATTCTGACACCTCTTGCAGCATGTCCAGACACTCAGTTGAACTCCACTCATTCCTAACTTTCTAGCAAAACAGAAATGGTTCCACTGCTGAAAAGTTAGGAGTATTGGTCATAGCATGCACAATGGCTTTAAAAATGTGTGGTGATGCTGTAAATTGGACGTGCAACATAACAGTTACTGATCCAGATGCCAGCCACAGTTTTGTTAATTCATTTACTAGCAAACACAGTGCTCTCTCTGACACACACACACACACACACACATACAGGAATGCCTTTTCCAAAAAAATCAAAAAAATGTTACAGTTAATTGAGTAAAGAAACCACGGTGTGATTCAACATAAGGCTCTGCAATAAATCAAATTGCTAATAAATTTAATCTACACGTGCAGGCCCTCTGACTCCAGGAGACACTAAGGAAGGGCTCCCTCTGCTACCAGCTGCTTTGCCTTAGTTCATGCCCACACTCCATCCTGGCTTAGAGCAAACAGAATCTAGGAGTTGCTGTGTTGGCCATGTAACAAAGTACAATAACATCAAAAATAACCAAAAACAAAAACAAAACAGTGATACTTTTTTGACCATCCAAAATGCACAAAATAGATGTTGCAAACTTTTGAAGTTCCACAAGCTTCTTCATCAGGCGAAGGTGTTTAAAATGAAACAATAGGGGGAAAATATGATGGTTAGTTACAAGTTTGCAATCATGATGTAGCTGTTCTCAGTTCAGGCATTGTGGAGGGACATTCATGTAGGCTGCACCCTCCTCCTTCTGGCCATCTGAGTACTCTATGAAATAAAATCTAAGGCGGGTTACAGACCACTCGTTTCGGGTGGCCTGCACCCGCCCCTTTCCCCGTTGTATCGGGGCCTCAGCTGCCAGACTGGCAGCCTCCAAGGCCCCGATCCGCCACTTTGCAGGCTGCGGGGAAGCGGCAAAAGGCCGCTTCCCCGTGGCCTGGAAAGGAGTGTCCTTGGGGCTTCAAGCCCCAAGGACACCTGGCGACAGTGGGGAGGAGAAGAAAGGGGCCGCTTGGCTCCTTTCTCCTCTGCGTCACTGGGCACAGCCATGTAAAGTCTGCGCCCAGTGACGCAAACCCCAGAAGGAGCTCCATTTTGGAGCTCCTTCTTGCACTGCAGAAAGGGCGCTCTAAGCGCCCTCACATGGCGCAAAGACGTCACGTCCGTGTGCCTTGTTTGGAGGCGGCGCAGTCGTGACATCGTAATGGCGGCCGTGTGGAATGGCCGCCGCCATTTTGTATGGACTGGGTCCATACTAGGGTTAGGGGCATCAGGAAGTGACACCCCTTTCTAACCCTAATACGGACCTAGTCCGTATTTTCAGGCCCGTCTGTAACGGGCCTTAGTTCCATTAGCAAGACAAAAATAGATGCTTCTCTTGAGATCCAAGTTGCCTCTGTCCTTTGTGAAGCTACAAGCTCCTTTGTTAGCCCAAAAGCACTGGGTTTCTAAAGAAGCCGTCCTTGTTTTTGCATTAGGAAACATTTTTAGGTGCTGTTTTGATAAAACATACCAAACATAGTCCATTTTTTTTAAGAAAAAAATGTTTTACTTTTGTTGGATGTAGAAACCTCAAATGGAAAAGTCCCAGTCCATTGGCCCTCTCTTTACATTCCCCCTGATGTAACTAAAATATGGTATCTGGCATCCAGAAAACATACCCAGGGGTAGCCATGTTGTCCATGTACAACAACATCTCAAATCCATTAAATAGTGATACCTTTATCGGACCAATCAAGGTATACAAATACATAGTTAGATATATTAGGAACTCCTACACCCAGGAAAGAAGGGGAGAGACTTAAAGACAAAGTCCTCAAAATGGTCACGTAGTTGAACCAGTATTGGCAGTTAGCAGGTTACTGCAAAAGTAGCTTAGGAGAAATCACTCGATTTCATTGTTTTTCTCTGAATTCCACCTTCATGTTCTTCCCATCCTTGTATCAGGTTGCAAGACTAGTTTTTTTTAGTTCTCGTCCTGAAATACCTGCAAAAAAGTATGCATTTTTAACTAATATGTACATTTGTTTATTGATTTAACTTAATAAAATGGGCCTCTGTACCCAAGGATTCTGCATCCATGGATTCAATCATTTGTGGCTTTAAAAAAAACACCAAAAAGCAAAACTCAAAAATGAAATTTTCCCATTATTGAATCCATCAAAGAGGATAATAAGATAGATCAGCTCTCCACAAAAAAATCCACAAAAGAATCATACACCCAAAAATTAAAACCAAAAACTGATGTCTAGGTTTTTGTTGTTATGTGCCTCAGGATGATGCCAACTTAGAGTGGTGACCCCCATCATATGGTTTTCTTGGCAAGATTTCTTTATGTCAGAGTTTTGCCATTGCCTTCCTCTTAGGTTAAGAGAGTGCAACTTTCTGCTGAGTTGGGATTTGAAACCTGGTCTTTCAGACACCTAATCCAACACTCAAAATATGACATCATGCTGGCTTCTGCTCAAAAAAGATATTTAGCTCACAGAGCTGCTTGACAACCAGGGAAGGAGTCTTAGGTCCTCCAAACCTAAGAGTGGTGCTTTAGTGCCAAAGCATTACTTTTGGAGTAGTGTCAGCTTTAGATGAAGGCAGTTCTAAAACTCCTAACAGGACAACTGTCTTGAAGCTGATAAGAAGTAAGACTCAGGAGACTACTTAAAGTGGGTACCTCTAGGTTTTCTTTTATTAATATTCTATTTTATGCCTTTCCAGGATTTTTCAGAATACCAAGCTACTGATAGCATGATCCACTTGATATTTACTCCCCTGATAAGTCCACCTGGACAGAATCGGTTTTATTTCCAAGTAAGAATCCTTAGGATTGCCTGTTAGGATTGCACTGTGATGTCCATCTTCCTGGTTCAAAACTAACACCTCTTTGACCCAATTTCATAATAAACCTTGCATTGTAGCAGCACTAGAGCCTTTAAAAGCCATCTCTTTATGCTCAGCTAAAATCCAAGTGCTTTGATATTTTAAGAGAAAAGTTTATGCAAAGAGCTGGAGGTAGCAGGCAGGGAGCAGGAGGGTGGGTGCCCATTTCTTTATTGATGTTTCAGACTGAAAGACACTGTATGTAATGAATCAAAGAAATGAGTGATTACATTGTATATGAATTGGTGCTTAAGGTGATCTCTCTTTTTTGTTGTTTTTGCCTTTTCAGTATGCTTATTTCTTTATGTCTCCTGTTAATACTACATTTCCAATTAACTTGCACTTTTGCAGCTCATAAAGCTCAAGATGAACTCATTCCAAAATACAATTTTAATCTGTTTAAGATGTTTCTAAAGGTACTGCACTCTATGTCATGGGACAAATTAGCAAAGGACGAGTGATCTTGGAACAAGGCAAGCTGCATCTCCCTTTAAAGTCTCTTTGATCTGATATCCTCATACAGAAAATTACAAACCGAAATAGCCGCTGAAAATTTTCAGTCACTTTCCCCAAAGGAGATTTCTTTCCCTTAGAATCTCTTTTCTGTTAATATTTTGCAGATTGTTTGGAAGAAGTGTGTCTCCTGTTGTTGTTGTGATTATTATTGTTGAGATTATTAAGAAATGTTAATCACAGTTAATAGCATTTTTCCTTTTATCAAAGAGCCAAAGGCAGGCAATGCAATCACCTTGGGGAAAGAAAAAGAAAAGAAAAAGCAGGTTTGTTTGGATTTTCCTTCTCTAGTGAATATAGTTAATTTCTGAGAAACATGGAAGTAAATCCATCAACTTGACCAGATGGCTCAGGAGATTGGAAAGGGGATATTGAGATTTTCACCTCTAGATTGCTGTTTCAAATGTGACTTTAGCCAGGAGTTATTCTTAACTCACTCATACTCAGTTGAAGGCCATCCATTTAGTAGGCAACTTTCCTGTTCTTCCATTTACAGCTTCCCCGAGAGGTGTTGTCTGCTTTTCAGACTGATTTCCCTGATGGAATATTAGTTGTGTGGGGTCATCTGAAGAGGTCTGTCAAATTCTACAGCATTCTTTGTGTGGTTATGACTCTCTCTCTCTCTCTCTCTCTCTCTCTCTCTCTCTTGCACTCACATGCACACGCACACACAAAGACACAGCAACATCCACATGGTAAAAAAACTGCTGTATTTTGCCTGTTCAGTTGTTCAAAATGGCCTCCTGCAACTGGAATCTTCCTGATATATTGGAACACAATTTCCATTATTGGTCATATAGTCTGAGAATATCTGTAACTGTATCCAAAGTAGCTGATGGGTGAGTAGAAATTTGCCATTAGAAGTTTGTCATGAAAAGCTAAAAGTAGAAAAAGGGGTGCAGGAGGCTAGAGTAGAGAAAGACACTAAACAGCTCCCTCCCTAAAAGCTATTAGGCAATTACCCTGACTTGTTCACTGAACTTTGGGAGTGGGCATGAGACACCATCTTTCACTTGTAAACCTGTCATGCTTTTCCTCTGCTTCTCTCTTTCTTAGTTCCACCCCACTCTACCCAACAAAGTCTGTTAAGTAGGGAAAGACAAATGAATGGCTGTCCAAAGACGTTTTGTTCCCTGAGATAGAGTGGTAATTCGGACCTCATTTACTCAAGTAAAACTGCATAGTATCTCATACCAGCTATGCTACTCTGGCATGTGAGGCAGAAGATCCCACAGGAACCTCATTCCTTCCCAAAACATATAGGTATAATAACACTCGTGAAATACTTAAAAATTTACTGACCTTTCATGATATCCAAAATTTACTGCCTCAGGCAGCTGCTTTGGACCAAAATTCTATAGGTATCTTCTTCTGGTGTTTTGTGGTAGTTCGATAAATAGTTTTAAAGAAATTGAAGAACATGTCACCCCACCCCAAGAATCTGTTGGAGGGTTTGTCAAAAGATCAAGCAGATGTACCACAGCCAGGGCAGATGCCTCATAGTCAATCAAGTCCAGTTCAACCTGACAGCCAGCCAAATCCTCCTCCAGGTCAACAAGATTCAGAGCAGAAAGGAGAGGGAAAAGAAAGACCTCCAAGCCCCCAGGAATGGCTTTGCTGCCTGGCACAAATTCTCCTTCACAGCTAGAGAGTGTGCATGCAGCCGTGAAATGCTATCGATAAATTCTGTTTGTAAAGTGGGTGTTGGCTGAGTTAGCTTTTATTTTTTTATATATTTAATAATTTTTATTGAAATATACACATTAAAACATAACAATGTAATGATTCAATACATAATCAGTAATATCAGTAATTGTTAAAATATGTTTGTAAGTACATACAACAACATAAACACTTCTGACCTTCGCTAATTAGACTAAACATACACGTCCAACATTTACATTCAACAATTACCTTCAATTAGATTATACATTCTACATTAATTAAATCACACTTAATCACGCTGCTTTTTCCTACCACTAATTACAAGCATTCAACTTACTACTCAGACTACGAAACTATAAGATTAAAACAATACTTCCTATCCTAAGCATGAGATTATAAACTATTATTTCTTTTGTTATTTTGCTAATTGTAACATTTATTAATCTGTAAGCTACTTCTTAATAATATCAATTAATTCTAAAGAAAACCCCGATCTTGTCAAAATTTCTTTGGCTATTTACCCTATAGTTTACTTCTATAATTCATTATTAAGATTATAACTATTGTTACAAATATTGTGTGATTAAATTAGGCTTCAGCTATTTAAACATTAAACGTTTAATAATTAATAGACACAATCAAAACCTTTAGTCTTTAAACCCTTCAGTAAATGAATCGTTTCTTCCTTGTTGAAGATATAATAACACATTCTCCCAATCGTTGTGAAAATCTTCTATATTTTCGTCTTTTAATAATCGTGTCAATTTGTCCATCTCCGCCAACTTGTAAATTTTCTCATTCCAATCGTCTAAATTCGGTATGATTTCCTCCTTCCATTTTCGAGCTAATGCTAGTCTTGCTGCAATGATTAAAAGAAAAATTATTCTCCCATATTTTTTTTCCAATTTGGTATCTAATATATTCAACAGATACATTTCTGGTTTAAATTCCATTTGTATTTTAAGTATGTTACAAATTGTCCTATGTATTTCCTTCCAGTATTTTTTAATTTTACTGCATGACCACCAACTGTGAAAAAAGGTACCCTTCTCCTTTTGGCATTTCCAAAATTTGTCACATGTATCATACATTTTAGCCAATTTATCAAGGGTCATATACCACCTATAAAACATCTTGTAATAATTTTCTTTTATATTTTGACAACATGTGTATTTTAACCTTTTGTTCCATGTATATTCCCATTGTTGCAACTCAATATTATGACCAACGTTCTGGGCCCAAACTATCATATTATTTTTAATACTTTCTTTTTCTAGTTCAATTTTTAGTATATATTTGTAAAATTTTGATAATATTCCTTTATTATTTAAATTCAATAATTTCTCCAAATAAATTTCTTCTTTTATAATTGATTTTTCCTTTTGGTCCGCTTTGAACCTTTCTTTTAATTGCCATCTTAAATACCAATGAATATTATAATTTTGGTTAATTAATTCTTCTTCTGTTTTAAATCTAATTTTGTTCTCCTCTATAACCAGGAGATCTTTATATCTAAGCCAATTTTTGATTAATCCTTTCTCTCTCCAAAAAAAAAGCCTCTTGAGGTGAAGTTTCAAGTGTAATTTTTTCACTTATTTTTTTCCTAACTCTTTTCCAAATCCAAATGAGAGGTTTCCTTATACAATGATTTATGAATTCTTTGTCAATTTTTTCCTTATTATAGTACAGGTATGCATGCCATCCGAATGCTATATTTCCACTTTCTAATTTCAGAAGTTTTTTATCTTTTAGCTCCCACCAATCTTTCACCCAAATTAAACATGCTGCTTGATAGTATATTTTTAAATCTGGAACACCTAGACCACCTCTTTCTTTTGCGTCTTGCAATATCTTCATTCGCACTCTCGGTTTTTTTCCCATCCAAATAAATTTTGTTAAATCTTTCTGCCAATTATGAAATGGTTTATCCTTTACTATGATTGGGATTGTTTGATATAAAACCAATAATTTCGGTAGTATATTCATCTTAATACAGGCTATTCTTCCTAATAGGGATAGTTTAGGGATTTCCAATTTTCTAGATCTTCTTTAACTTGATTCCATAGTTTTCCATAATTATTCTTAAAGAGGTCAGCATTATTCATTGTAATCTCGATTCCTAGGTATCTTGTTTTTTTAGTTATTTTGTATCTTGAAACTCTTATTAACTCGTTTTCTTCTATTTTAGTTAGATTCTTAATTAACATATTTGTTTTACTTTCATTAATTTTCAGCCCTGATATTTTTTCGAATTTCTTTAGCTCCGTTTGTACTTCCTCAATACTTATTATAGGATTTTCTAAGAAAAGAGCCAGGTCGTCGGCATAAGCCAATGTTTTAATTTCCATTCCTTTAATGTTGATTCCTTGGATTTTTTTTATTTTGATTTATTTTCTTGATTAATATTTCAATGACCATAATAAATAATAAAGGAGAAAGAGGGCATCCTTGTCTGGTACCTTGTTTAATTTCTATTGGTTTTGTTTTTTCCCCATTTATTATTAAGCATGCTTCTTGTTTTGTATATATAGCTTTAATCCAATTTATGAATTTGTTTTTGAGTCCTGCTTTTTTCAAAATTTCAAAAATTATATTCCAATTTACCCTGTCAAATGCTTTTTCCATATCTAATAAGATGATGGCTAATCCTTTATCTTTTTTATCTTTGTAATGTTCAATCACATCTATCATGGTTCTAGTATTTTTTCTTAAATTTCTTTGGGGAAGAAATTTCTTTGGGGAAGCTAGAGAGTGTGCATGCAGCCGTGAAATGCTATCGATAAATTCTGTTCGTAAAGTGGGTGTTGACTGAGTTAGCTTTTATAAGAAGATGGCTTCCTCCTGTCAAAGTATAGGAAGCAAACTTTCAGTCCATCTCTTGATCTGAGCTGCTGTGAGGACTTGATTTATGATCCTTAGACTTTTCACTGACTCTGATACCTCACCTGTTCAGAACTCTGTTCTAATGTACAGCTGCTGACTTTGGACTGTTTGGCAGTGGCTATCTCTTATTGTTCCAGGTTATTGAACTTTGGATACTCGTCATTATAGTGCAGCATGAGAACAGGACAAAAGGAGGTATCCTAGCCTTGTATTGCATGCTAATGCCCAAAGGATAGCAGTCCAGAGCAAGTCAGAAGCTGAAACAGAAATCAATACCAAAGAGAAATAAAGATGAGAGCATGACCCTGAGGCCAGAAGCCAAGATAATCCAGGAGGAAGGATTGAAGAGCAATCAAATTTCATGGGAGAAATGACAGGGAAAGCCTGATAAGGGCAACCAAGAACACAAGCCATGTCAGATATCTGGTGGACATTGATGCTCAAGGAAAGCCCTTTGTGTCCAGAAGGAGCCAGTGGTCGGACTGGGTAGATGGAATCAATCCAGAGCTTCTGCCTCCTCTTCAGTTATTTGGCTTCCCATGTGGAGCAATGTTCACCTGTTCCTGCTAGGACTGAGAGCAGTGAAGAGGGTGGGCATATTCTACAAGCAAAGTTCAACAACTGGGCCCCCATTCTGAGAAAAAGGCAAGGAACAAACAAACAAACAAAAATACTCATCTGAATGCCCACATCTTTCATGAATCTATAACTCATAGGTCCCTCTCTGTTACTAAAAAAAAGTCAATGCCTTCTGTGTGGAAAGAAAGGGGTAAGAAGGGTGAAGAAAGAGGGAATTTTGAGAAGATGCATTTGTTGATTAGAATGACTCAGATAAGCAAAGAGTGGAAAGAACCAAGTGGATCCATTTTCAATTATGCTGTGTGTTGCAATTTGCTATGTAATACCATGATCTGCTGCTTCTTGGTAGAAATAAAATTCCATTCCATTGAAGAATAAGGTGCATTGGGAGGTAGTAGTGGTGGCATTTCCATTAAGGAACATTAACTATCCATTAAGGAACAGTTATATATTAGGAGGTGGTAATGAAGGCATTGTTTATTTAGACTCCTCCATGTGGTCACAAACCGCAGTGGCTTCCTGATCACATGAAGAATTCCAAGTGTATTTCTTCAAACTTACACAGATTGTCCTTTTAGTCTTCCTCAAGATAGAAGAATTGCACAGGCTGCAGCCTGCCGGTACATGAACATGGAAGAAAATACTGCTAATATGTATAACCATTCTTCTCCCTCCAGATATTCTAGTCAAACAGAGATAGTGTCACAGAAGTAGATCAGGTTGATATACCTCATAAGTTGTGCATGTCATGGATTTGTATGATATTGCATAGTCCAACCAACATGGCACCCAAGTAGTGACACTGAAGTGCATGCTTAGTGGCATATCACAGGTCTTACCATACTCTGGTTTGCTTCTGGCAATCTTTCAAGTAGGCATAAAACTGTTTATCTTAGCAGATCTGACAAGATCATTGCCCATGGTTGAATGGATGTCTACACTGATTCATTTTTCAAATAATATGAGTTTTTCCTGCAGGCAAGATTGAATTTCAGCATCAAGAGTAAAGTTTTATCCAGGATTCTGCATGCTGCACAACTGACTCTCATAAGACTGAGCCATATTAATTTATGACTGACTCCCAAGCAAATGAGTATTTCCAGTTTTTTGACACTAGAGACCTAAGAAAGTCACACCTTGCCTGATCTAAGAAGAAGCTTAATGATCTAGACTCTTCTTCAATTATTATTATTATTATTATTATTACAACAGCCACCAAAAAAGAAGAAACTAAAATCATATCTAAAACACATATTTCTTAATATGGGTGGTCTCCCTTTGGTAAACCATCTTCAATCTCTTTCCAAGAAACAACATTAGACTGTTTTTGTTGTTGTTTGTGTTGCACTCTGCAGTGGTGATGGTCAGCCTAATTAACAACTTGTATGAAACTACAAGAGCCCAAATAAGTTGATACAAATGAACGTATTGATTATATAGCCACCAGCATTTCCCTGCTTGTTACAATTACATAGTAATTTACACAGAGTGAATGACATGATGTTAGCTGTCACCATCAGTTTTACTTGAAGGCACTGTTGCAAAGTGAGCAGGAAGCATGTAGCCCCCTAAGCAGCCTTTGGGTAAAATATTTTCTTGTCAATTTCAACACAGTATGGGATGGCCTAATTATCTCTGCCAGTCAATACACTTCAGGTGTACCAGGTGCAAATCATCATTGCTGAAAATATCCTTACAGGCATACAGACAGATAGATGGATATCATCAGTTCTCTTGTTTCTACTCCCAGAGAAATACACTGTCCATTTTCTGATCGTATGGTACAGAGGGGCAATATTTTCAGTGGAACGATGCTGCATGAGTCTCAAGCCATGAACACTGAGGGTATTTAGGGAATTTAAAAAGCTATGGCTACTAGTACTGTGGATATACACCTTCCTCAGATTACAAAGCTTGGCACCAATAAATTCTTGATTCCCTCCATGCAAATAAGAAACTGCATAGTTCTTGTCTAGTTGCTCAAAAGGTACATTCAGTAGATGGGGCATGGGTTAAAGGTGTTGCAACAACAGGGCCCATCCTCATCCAATGAGTCTACATAAAAAGTCTGACTTTTATATAAAACTGCATCTGATGATTCTTGCCAGGCATTCAATAAAAGATGACAGGAAAGTGGGCAACATGTCCAGAGGACTGCAACCAAGATGGTGAAAGATCTGGAAAGTGAATGAGGAGCAACAAAGGGAATTGGGTAAGTTCATCAAGAGAAAGGGAACTCTGATATCATATCCATATTTAAATATTTAAGAGTTGTCAGGTGGAATTTATTTATTCCATTATTTATTTAATAGCCTATCTTTCTCCTTGTACAGGATCCAAGGCTCTGATAGAGGGAACTGGTGGTCCAGAAGGCAAAACCCAGCCAAAGGATTCCAGTTACAAAATGGAGATTCTGACTAAATAGTAGGAAGAACATCATGATGATAGGAGCTGTTTGACAGTAAAAGTTAGTCTGTGGCATATTGGCATATTCTAAAATTTCATATAACTGAAGCCTGTGCTTTCATAGGGTCTGAAAGAGGGCTACTGCAGTAATTTTGCAGGTTCACTTTCTCATGTGAATATTTTAGGTTTGCTGTTGTAGACAATGATTTCAAATCTGCCTTCTCTCTGGTTCTAGATGTGTATTTATATGCCAGTCAACAAACTGTGACATGACTTCACTTTTTGGTCTTGTCAATAGTTTACAGGTAATTCCCAGCTGGGATATTTTTGCCAAGCAAACATGGAAGGCAGCTCTCTGATGTGTTAGAAATAACAGAAATGATGGGATATATTTCATTATCTTGTCCTCTACAGTTGCCCTTGTGCTCCAAAAGCTGTATTAAAAAACAAATATTTGCTTCCTTCAGCAGTCACAAGAGGTTTGCAAGAGTGAAGTGTTCTTCCTAAGAGCTGAGATGGCAGTACAATTTTCCTCAAAGTATCAAAAGAGAAGGTGTGCCATGAATAACCCATTGCCACCACAGATTCAACTTTAATCAAAACATGTTCAAGGCTCTTAAATAATTAAAGGTGGGTTCTCCTAGGGACATAACATACCAGCCCATGAGAGCACTCATCAGAGTTCTCTACACAGCTCTGAATTATCCAATTAAGAATCTGAAACAAACAGAAATGGCAACAACTGGTACAGATATAAATGCAAGCAGATTCACAACTCCATCGTTGTATATTTTTTGTATGCCTGGATTATAAAATCAAAATCATGTTTGTTCCAGAAAATGTGACCCATAGTTAGGGAAGAAAAAGAAATTTGTACTAACTAAAGAGGAGGAGGTGGGGAGGGGAAGCAGTGTTGTTTATCCCAATTGTTATTAGTGAAAGTGTTCACATATATTTCAAATCCACTGCAAGTGGCAGGTGTTTTCTTGTTCTTTCCCTTTTCACACTATATACAAAAGCATGTGCACCATTCAAAAAGCATATTTTTGGAAAATGTGTACAAAACCACATGGTTCAATGGGACAATGGGTACAAAAATGCATACATCGAGAAAGAAAATGCTTTAAAAAGTTGGTAAAATGGAGAAAGTAAATACCAAAGTGCACACACATTTACATATGGAAACCCTAGCATCACTGCTTGCAGGAAGAAAATGAAGATGAGATTTTGAAAACAGTAGGTTTGCCTTAGGGTTATCATAAGTCAGACTTGAAAATATACAACAACAGAAACAACAACAACAAGATGAAATAAAGATGCAGAGATTTTTGCCTCCCTATCTATATCATCAAAATACAAGCAAATTATTGACAGATTGAGGAATCTCTTTCTTCTACATTTTTTTACATTTATTTTTAAAGGAACTCACATTTTTCTTGTCAAATTTAATGAAGAAAGGTGTGGTTTTATATATTTCCCAATTTAAAAAATGAACCAAGCAAAATTGTAAACTATTTTCCATAGACAAATTCAACTAATAAAGCATGGAATACAGAGAAGACCAGTTGTACTCACAGGTCATACCAGTGCACAAGATGAAGAACCTGTTGGGGAGAGGGGGATGAGCAGAAAAAAATATGGCTAAAAATGTTGTTGTTGTTGTTGTTGTTGTTGTTATATCCTGCCTTTCTCCCAATATAGGAACTCAAGGTGCCTGCCAGCACATTTAAGATGATATAAATTAAAATAAAAAACATTAAAAATGTAAATATAAAGTTTAAAAAACAATTACAGGTACACAATTTTAAAAGTTTAAAATATTGCACATTAAAATATTAAAATGTATTAAAAACTAAATACAAACCTTGACATGAAATGCACAGGACTCAAAAGGCCAGCCACCATCAATTTGAAAAAAGCCCTCTGAAGGGAGAGCAGGATGGGGCCATCCTGGCCTCTCTAAAGAGGGAGTTCCAGAGCCTTGGAGCAGCTTCAACCTTTAACAGCCAGGTTTTGAATTCGTGAAGAAGAAAAAATTAAAAATTGGAAGTGCTTATTTAAAAAACAAAAGTGAATTGTTCCTTATAACAATATGTCCTTGAGGACCTCAAGACACAATATGTCATCAGCATTATTCTACAGTTACCTAATTATCAACACTTTCCATAGAAGCTATACTTCCCATGCTTTCATTTTGGATCAGGCAAATATGTATACCAACATAAGAATGGACCCATCTTAGCAAAGTAAGAGCCCATCTAATTTCTTTTTCCAGACTTGCCATATATCTGGAAAGCTCTACCCCAGCAATCAGAGATCCTTCTTACCATCTGGATCATAATTTATACTCCTGCATGAATAGCAGGTTAATTTTAGGGTTGTGTAATGAATATGAAATGCAAAAACTTTTTTAAAAAATGAAAAAAATAGACCAGAGACAGGAAACATTGGGGTGGTAGTGGTGGCCTACAACTCCTAGAATCCCACAACCAACATGGACATTAGGTCTGATAAAGTCACTTTTTCCCATTTCTGCAATCGTGTGTGTGTGTGTGTGTATGTGTAAAGCCATTGAAGCAAGTGACCATAACTTTACATTGTGGGGATGAATTCAAAAAGTATGTGGTGTGAAAAAGTCCTTCTGATCTTCCTAAACCTATCTCCTTATGAATTTATTTAGTACACTGTGCCTCTTATGCTTATTGGCAGTGAAAGAGAGAAATTTATTACTAGAAGCAAAGTATCCCTAAACTTCCTGTGCCAAGAGATTTGTCTGCCCTCTCCTTAACAGTATCCCCAACTGCTTCTTTTCTCACAAGCCACTAGCCTTTTTTTTCTCTTGGTGCCTGACACTCATCAACAACAACAACAACAACAACAACAATAATAATTTATAGCCCGCCCATTCACAAGGAATCAAGGTGGGTTACAGCAATAAAAATACAGAGAATACAATAAAATAAGATAAAAGAGAGTGGCATAAGTCACAGAATTCACAGCTAGACCTGATGGAACTGGGCCTGTCTTTTTCACTCCCTCCCAGGTCTGATGGTGACAGATGGTATGGAGGGAGAGTTCTTCACAGTAAACCGGGAGAGGAACTAGGAAGGGAAGGCCTGCCTAAAGAGATCTGTCTTAAGAGCCTTCTTAAAGGCTGTAAGAGTAGAAATGTGGCGGATCTCCTTCGGCAGGTCATTCTATATTTTCAGAGCAGTGGTGGAGAAGGCCCTCTGGGTAACTGAGGTTAGTCTAGATTTTTTGGCTGAAGTAGATTCTTCCCTGAGGACCTTAGAGTGCGGGACAGACAGTACGGAAGAAGGTGTTCCCTTAAGTATTTTGGACCCAAGCCATGTAGGGCTTTAAAGGTAATCACCAACACCTTGCACCTTGCCTGGAAACTAATTGGCAGGCAGTGAAGGGATTTTAAAACCATTGTTATGCAATCATTACAAGAAGTACCTGTAATTAATCTACTATCAGAGTCAACAACTTTGCATGCCTGTGCTTGCTAATTGCTAGTGTGTATGTTTGCAGATTACCACAAACAGGGACGTAGCTAGGATTTTAGGAAGGGAGGAATCCAGACTAAGTGCCACCATTATAATGGGGCTTGGGTGCGGTGGCGCAGCAGCACACACCATTCATTTATCTAATGGAAGAGGGTCTGGACCCCAAGAACCCCCACCCTTGGCTACGCCCCTGCCACAAATAATATTTTTGATTACTGGTAAACCCTTATAAGTAAAACTATTTGATATGCTTTACACAGCAGACCAAACTTGTTGCTTTCTCTGCTAAATCCTATGTCTATGGTGATGGACATGGGGCTGGTTGTTGTTTAGCTTCTGCTTTGTCAATTTAATTACTCTGCTTGAGAGTAATCTTTCACATTTCCCAACTGTCACTGTCTCTCACATTTCCCAGCACCTACCCCATATCAGTGTTCCTCCTCCTCCTCCTTCTTGCAGCCTGTATTGACTGCCTAATATGTCTGTTCCTGGATATCTTTTAGGAACATTGGAAACTGCTTATGTTTAGACCAATGGTCCACTTAGTTCAGTATTGTCTTTGACTGAAACTCTCCAGAGTCTCTTTCATATGGGAGATGTCCTCAGCCTGACTTAGGCCTGTTACAGACAGCCAAAATAAAGCTGCTTTGGGTCTCTTTGGAAGTATGCTGTTTAAATGATGCATGCATCCTAAGAATCTGGAAGCTGCACCAAAGCTGCACTCCAGTGCTTAGGAACGGAGTGTGGCTTTGGCGCGACCTCCAGACTCTTAGGACCCATGCATCATTTAAACAGCATACCTCCAAAGAGACCCGAAGCAGCTTTATTTTGGCAGTCTGTAACAGGCCTTAGAAATGCCATGTATTTCACATGGGATCTTTTTAGATGCTCTACAACTCTGCATTTTGCTATTCAATCTCTTCATACCATCCATAACTGATATGTTTCTAACATGTCCCGTATTCATTTTCTTAACTAAGAACTCAAATGCCTTTGCCCTTCCTCATAGATAAGACCAGAGCATACCAGACATAGGAATAAGGAAAGGGAAGAAAATTCAGAGGTGGTGAGAATAATCTTTGCTTAACAATTCATAAAATGTAATGCAAGCCATCTCTTACATTTTAAAAGAAATCCTTTAAAATATAATTGTGTAGTTATAACAGCACCCATCCATCAATTAAAGTGTAACATGTTACAGGTAGCATCAGAAAAATGGATGTGTGAGCCATTTGGATAGCTGCTTTGTGTGTATGTGTTCTTTAACTAACACCATACAAACAAGTGGCCATAACCTGATGTTGATATAGGTTACCATTCAAAGCTTGACATTTCTCACATGTGATTTCCAACTTCAATTAAAACTCAAGCATCACTTACACACTTATTGCAGTAGGACTAAGCCATTCCAATTTTGCTCCAGTGTGCAGCTTTCCAGAGTCTGGCTGCTTCCTGGTCTGGATTACCACCTGATGCTGAAGAGCCGTGGCCACACATCTAGGTAGGTGAAAATGACATTGTAGTCACATTGGAGAGTGACAAAGTAACACTGTGGCTTCAGAAAACTTTCTTACTTTAGCAAAAAAAAAAAAAAAATTAAAATCCCATGCTCAGACGATGAGAATGGAGCTGATGAGACTTCAGGAAGCCATGATATCCAAGAAGTGACCTTTCTTGTTGAATACACTTCTGTTCATGAGAGAACTTTTCTTGAACTTAGACTGCCTTAAGTGAGTGGGATCTCTTTATTCTGTAGCTGCATCCAAGTACCATGTAGCTGGTTGTTCTGTAGCTTGAAGATCAAGCCTAGTGCACCTCTCAGCATAATCATGTCCCAGAACACAACTTTCCTTATACTTTCATTTTGATTTCCTGAACTCCACTAAAACAGGAACATCAAAGTGGTTATTACAATGCTACATTCCTGCTTTTTCTTAGATGTATTTAGCTTTATGCATATCACTGGCTACCAGTTTGGGCTAGGACCCATTTCAAATTGTTGGTTCCTATATTTAGGACTTTGCAATCTAATCTCCCTCTATACATAGCAGCTTGGATAGCATAATATGCACTGTCTAGGAATTTAGGATTTAGGAATTTAAGAGGCAAAGGGTCGTGCACAGCTCTGTCAAAACTGTAAGCTTTTCAGGATCTGGTTCCCCATCTGTGGAACAGTCTTCCTTTGAACCTGTGGCTGGGGGAGGATCTCACCCATTTTCATATAGTGTTGAAGCCCTTTCTCTTTGATTGACAAGATTAAGTTGCTGAGTTGTGCCTGAAGGTGCTGAGATGCGTAGTGGCTGGTGTGATGTTGGGAATTTTATACATATTTATAGTATTACGTTTTATTGTCTCTGTCCTTGATGTGTCTGATGTTCCACTCTTTGATGAAAAGAGTGTAATAAATAAATAAATATCATTTGTAGTAGTATTTTGTCCTAATTGCTTTGGAATGCATGTTCAGACAATCTTGCAGATGAGGTCCCCTGTAGAATGAACATGTTCAGTATTGGCACATCCTCAGATCAGGTTAGATATCCCAGGCATTCCCAGCAACCCAGGGCAGCAGAATGGAAGGCCTTATTCTGCACACAAGAACACAAGTTATACTAAACTTGGGGGATGGTTTTGCCCTGGAAAGTAAGTGGCCCCCAGACCTCTAAACCCTCTGCTGATTGGATAGTATTGGTGGCATTGCCTCACATCATGAAGGAATCCACTATGTTTCTACACAGATACAGTAATTGGCACACAAGAAACTAGTCCCATTTCTGGATGGTCTTTAGTAAAATTATGGCCAGTCAGTACAGAGAATATTGATCTATATCAATGATGCTGATATTTTAGTACCCAGATGTGATTGAATTTCAGTCTTCAGGTTTCCTGATCATTTGCCACACTGGCTGGGCCTTCTGGGAGGGAATTCCAACACCATCTGATGAGTAGGGTTGCTACAGCGGCAAGGCCAAAGTCTGAGAGACCAGGGGGCAAGTCCTTATGGTCTTATGATGTCATATCTGTGACTGTTCTGATAATAAAAGCAGGGCAGGCAACGGTTGGGAAGTAGGATGAGACTTCTGTATCAGCTGCTTGCAGAAAAAGGCATGAGAGCACTGTGTATAAATGAGCCCAGAAATCAGGTTAAACCAAGGTAATCAAGTAAACCATCAGCACAGAGTGTGGAGGAAAGCCACTTTCCTGATGTGTGGAAGCACCCACCAGTACATTCCCCATTTTAACCAAAAAAGGAATGTTGCATTTGGGTTCATGAAGGCCTTTACTATGGTGGAGGGCTACACCACTATCACTGAGTGCACAGTGATGACATTGGTGGATGATTTTGTTGTTGTTTGTATACTTAGAAAAATACTCTTTTGACCCCTGGGACCCCCAGAAGCTATAAAATTTACCCTGGGAGCTGCTTTTGGCCGACAGGCTGCACTTTGCCACCCTTGAGTTATAGGAACATAGCCAGATGCTAAAGAAAGATAGTCCACTGCCCCTGACCTTCCCAAATCACTACATGGTCACATCAAGGGAGACCCCACAGGAGGAAGGGGAGTCCTGAAGCAGGGGACAGAGATGAAGGAGCAGAGTGCTGCCTGGACAACACATCACCTCCATTTCCCCATGAAGGATAAAGAATGTTGAGTTTTTCAAATCATGCTATTACACCAGAAATTCTAATACAAAAGAATATCTAAATTACGCTATATAGTAATTTTATTTTCTGCAGCATGTATTTCTTCTCCGCTCCCACCGCCCCTTTCTTTAAAATGCTTTTCACTGTGGCTCAGTTTCATTAAAACCTTGGTCTTTGGAATGAGTTATCAGAAATGAAATGCTTAATGCATTCTATGAAGTATAGCATATAGCACTTCACGCACTGTGACCTTTTCAGCATTCTGCATTTATATTTTTATTAGCAATTGATGCTTAGCAAATTTCCTCCTTGCCCTCTCAGTACCAATTGCTACCATTCTGAGTTAAGAAACAAAGCAACAAATATAATTTTGAGAATCTTCTTTGTACCTATTGATTTCATAACCAAAAGAGAGAAGTCAACTTTATTTGGTGCATTTTAAATATTTTGTACACAATTTATCATATGCTTCCTTTGACAACTAAGGGGGAAAATGGGATATTTCAGTGCTTAACAAAGTTTGCTACACCACTTTGACTCTAAATTTCTCTATAATTTCTCATGTTCTTTACTGGCATTTCATAGAATTCCCTTTGAAATGTGAACCTGCTGTCATATAGTATTCAGTACTGAGGAAGTAGATATAAACGTTACTCCCAAATGCATACACTAGACGCAATGCAATGTGACATCTATTTATTCAGACACAAGGCTGATTACATTTAATAAGGCATTTGTTGTTGTGTATTCCTAAATCATTTCCAACTTATGCCAACCCCAAGGCGAACCTATTTTCTTGGCAAGCTTTGTTCAGAGGGGGTTTACCTTTGCCTTCCTGAATCTGAGAAAGTGTGATTTGCCTAAGGTCACCCAATGGATGCCCATGGCTCAGCAGAGATTCACACTCTAGTCTCCAGAGTCATAGACAGAACCACACTGGTTCTAATAAGGCTAATTCACAGGGAAGTGTGTTTAGGATTTCATCCTTGCAATGCAATCCTAAACATGTTATACATTTTGCAGTGCAATCCACAGAGATAAGCCCTTCATGTGTGTTCAGTGGGGCTTCTTTTTTGGTCAATTGTTGTTGTTAAGTGCCATCAAGTCAACTTCAACTTATGGCCAGCCCATGAATGGGAGACACACAAGTCACCCTATCTTTAACTGCCCTGCTCGTGTCTTGCAGACTCAGATCCATAGCTTCCTTGACTAAATCTATTCCTTGATTGAGTCTATCCATCTGAAAAGTGGTCTTCCTCTTTTCCTACTACTTTCTACCTTGTTGTCTTTTCTAGGGAGTTCCATCTTCTGATGATATGGCCAAAGTACATCTGTGTGTACATGTTGGGGGGGGGGAGGGGAGGGTATGAATCCACTCTGGATTTTAAAGGAGCAATCCAAAGTGCTAAACCTCTGAGAGGTACAGTTCAGCACCAACGACAGCTTATTTAAAATTCAGATTATGATCCGGAGGAGAGTCACAGCATCACTGGCAAGTCAGCCACCAGCTGCTACTAAGCTTCCCACCTTCTTTTTGGTATATAGACAGGAAGTCAGCAAATTGACTGTAAAAAAAATCTCTGATATTATTGGAGATAGAAAAGATGATAGCCATACCCTTTTCACAATATATTCTCCAACTTGCTTTCTAGACTGAGTCATAGTTGAGATGGATTTGATCATTCTGGTTTCAGCTCCCCTTCAACTCCTAGCAGTCAAAGGGAGTAGAAAATGTATTTTGACCTTGGAGATGAGTGTGAAAAGGAGGAAATGCAATTACAGATGGAGTCTCTGGCTGTCATCCTGTTACAGGTATATATGTGTGTAAGTCAGTCTCTGAAAGACCTTAGCAGTCCTCAGCAGATAATGCAGTCATTTCCTTGCTCCTCCCTGCTCTCCACTAGCCACTTATTACAGTGGCTCTATACTAAATTTGTAGGGTATTGAATGGGAAGCTGTACCACAGTTCCACATGCAAAACTGCTACACTTGGCGGGCCATGCAAGATCCTGGACTATAAGCTTATTCTGAAATAAGTACAGATTTCAGTGAGGTCTTACTCCCAGGTCAACATGAATATTATTTTCACTGTAACTCTATATCACTTTGGGAGTATTTTCTGTTTGTGACTGATCCACAGCAGTTGACATATTTGTAACTTTGACTGGTAACATCATGCAGTAATATCTAGACACTGCACCAGAGTATGTATGTATGTACTCATATCTATGTGCTGTCTTGTCTGTGATTGCAACAAAGTCCATAAGGAGAATGGTAACAACAGGAAAGCAGAGCATGTGGGCAAGAAGTTTCTGCATCCCAGCCTCAACCTCTCTGGCCAACATCTTTAGATTCATACCAGCACTGGCCATGTTGGAGTGGGGATTCTGGGTGTTATAGTCTGAAAGAACAATATTTCTAAACTCCAAATAGAAGCCATACCTATTTATGGTCAGTGTGAGGGAAGACCTCATCCCTGGTGACATTCCATGCTCCCTGGAAGCACACTTTTCTTGATTTTGTCACAGGCCTGTAATAATGGTTTTAGGGAAGCAGGAATATTATACAACTAGGAAGAGATTTTCACATCCTGTTCCCTCAGCATCTCTCTTGGCCAGCAAGAGATGAACAGATTGCTTTGTTATCACATATTGTAAGAGAATTTGGAGATCATTTGACTGAATACTGGAGCACATTAACTAATATAAATAATTGGTGGCAATGGTTTTGGAGGCTTATCAATAAAAGAACAATCATTACACATCCATCTAGAAGAGGTTTGAAAGCATCAAAGGTACCCCTCCACCAGCAAAGAGGAGATGCACTGGTGGTGATGGGGTGTCCATTCCAGAAACCAACCTCAGCCTGTAACTTGTAGTGTTCCGATCTATGGTAGGCCCTGAAATGGGGTGCTAATTTTGAGTAGGGCAAGAATAGGACTGCTTTGGATCCACTGGATGCTAAACCCTTCCGTTTCCCCAAGATCATCTCCAACTGGGTCCCTCAGCTCTTGCAGCTTGCTGTAGTTAAAACACAATCACATATAGAATGCGAATAAACATTCTAAAAAAATATTCTAAAGCCTTCCTTATAAGCAAGCTTCCTATCATGGGCAGCATGGGCTGGCTTTTCTTAGGAAGTGATCAGCAACCAATGACTTCTCCCCTTCACTCAAAATAAATTAGATTTTTGAGATGTCAGCACAGAGAATGCATCACAGAAGTACAGATTAATAAAGATGGGAGTAACTCCAGGGGTCATCTAGCCCAACCTTCTGCCCATACAGAAATTAACCACTAAAGTACCCATCTAACATCTTTTCAAAAATTTCCAATGAATGAGAATCTATCACCTTCTAAGGGACCTATTCCATTGTCAGTCAGTTTTCACCATTAGAAAGTTCCCACTAACATTTACTTGAGAGAGGTAAAAATGGCTATCAGATGTCAGTCTCCTCTTTTCCAGTTAAAGAAAAAACCCAATTCTTTCATTCATTTCTCATAAGGCTTGTTTAGTAAACCAACTATTTTTTGACTGCTGCTCCCAGAAACTCTAGTCAACATAGCCAATGGGGAAGAATGTTAGGAGTTGCAGTCTAACAACATCTTTCTTGGTATGTATGTGCCTTCAGGTCACCTATTGACTCATGGTGACCCCATTAATTTCATAGTGCTTTCTTATGTAAGGTATACTCTGAGTTTTGCCAGTTCCTTCCTCTATAATATAGGAGATTTTGCCAGTTCCTTCCTCTAAAATGTAGCCTACAGCCAGTGGTGTCACCCCGTATGAGAAGCTTCCAGGACCAGGGCCAAATGGGCACTCCCCCCACATCACTGCTGTAATGTGTAGAATGGTGCCACTGCAGCAAGGTCAGGGATGCACTCAATCCTCTGAGCAGCCCCCTGACCTCCAAGTACCATGTGACCATTGCCACATAGGACCCAGAAGGAAGATGCCCACTCCTCCCAGTGTGTACTATCCCCCTAGGTTACACCCTCTTCTGGGATGGCACCCAGTGTGGTCCTGTGTGGTGTAATTTGAGTTTCCCAGGGTGTTAACACTTTTAAAGGGGAAAAAAATAAGCAGGTATGAAAGTCAAACCTCTCAGAGTCCAGCTTTCACTAGCAGTACAGCAGAAGTGTTGTTCAGATTATATTTTAATATGCTTTCCTAAAAATAAAGACTAACTCAGACAAGTAATAATTGCTTTAATAAATACTGTATATACATAACAAACCAAAACCCTTTTCTAACTAAAGATAGTTATATATGGCAGGAAGATTGAGAGACAGGGAGATATAAGAATCATAGAATAATAGAATCATAGGGTTGGAAGACACCACAAGGGCCATCCAGTCCAACCCCGTCCTGCCATGCAGGAACTCACAATCAAAGCATCCCTGACAGATGGCCATCCAGCCTCTGTCTAAAGACCTCCAAAGAAGTAGACTCCAACACACTCCCAGGGAATGTGTTCCACTGATGAACAGCTCTTACTGTCAGGAGGTTCCTCCTACTGTGAAGGTGGAATCTCTTTTCATGTAGCTTGGATCCATTGTTCTGTGTCCTAGTATCTAGAGCAGCAGAAAATAAGCTTGCTCCATCCTCAATGTGACACCCCTTCAAATACTTAAACAGGGCTATCGTATCACCTCTTAAATATCTCTTTTCCAGGCTAAACATATCCAGCTCCCTCAGCCTTTCCTCATAAGGAATGGTTTCCAGGACCTTCACCATCTGGTGGCCCTCCTTTGGACACACTCCAATTTGTCAACATCCTTTTTGAATTGTGGTGCCCAGAACTGGACACAGTATTTCAGGTGATGCCTGACCAAAGCAGAATAGAGTGGCACTGTTACTTCCCTTGATTTAGACACTATCCTTCTATTGATGCAGCCTAAAATATCATTGGCCTTTCTGGCTGCTGCGTCACACTGTTGACTCTTGTTCAACCTGTGGTCTGCTTGGACTCCTAGATCACTTTCACATGTAACCTCCTTAAGTCAGGTATCCCCCATCCTATATGTATACATTTCATTTTTTGTACCTAAGTGTAGTAGCTTAAATTTCTCCCTGCTGAAGTTCCTTTTGTTAGTTTTGCCCCAGATTTCTAATATATTAAGGTAATTATGAATTTTGATCCTGTCTTCTGGGGTATTAGCTATTCCTCCTAACTTTTTGTCATCTGCAAAAGCATGCTTTCTATTCCTTCATAAGACTAGTAGGCAGGCTAGAGACACATACAAACTCTCTTGAGATAAAGACAGTTAGGCCCACTACAGACGGTGAAAAGCGCCATCCTGCGGGCAGGGTGAGAGCTGAGTGTTCCCATGCTCAAAACCTTCACTGCACTGTCCAGGTGCCATCTTGGTACGCACCCATTCAGATGGTGTGTGCCATGATGATGCCCCTTGGGTGCAGTGCCCAAATGGTGCTGTGCAAAAGGGGCATTATCAAGTCACCTATTTACTCATGGTGGCCTGGTGCTGTGCAAAAGGGGAAAACCAGCTCCTTTTTGTGCTCTGCAGAGGCCAGATCAGTGCTGTGGTATGCGTTTGCCATGGCACCAATTCGGGGCAGAAAGAGGTGTTGTCTCGCCACCCCTTCATGCCCATCTGTAAAGAGAGAAGGACCTAAATAGGAAACTCTATCTATATGGTGAGGGGCAAGAGAATGCATATGTTTCTTCCAACAGGTCCATGCCAATGCACCCCATAGTGATGCCACTGCCTACAACATCTGGTATTAATTGGTGTTCTCCAATCCAAGTACTTAACAAGATCAGATGGGACCTGGTGCTTTTAGGGTATTTGGGGAATATAATTCCCATTACTGTTAGCGTGGCGTTTGGTACGACAGACACAGTGTTAATTCTTATTTCCTTGTGGCACTTTTCTATTGTTTGTTGTTGTTTTCCCTGCACATGTTCTGGCTTCTGCACCTTTTTTATTGACTTAAACAACACGAACAACACAGGCTCTAACATGTTAATTATGCCGCATATGTAAGTGATTCCAAAATGGAACATTGATTTAAACACAGGGGATGTAAACAATGCTATATTAATACCAGAAGGAATTATAAGACTGGAATGAAACTTCTGTTCTCATCCAACAGAAGGCTACATTACGAAGTTGCAATTTTATTATTTTAGTTTTATTGTTTTAAATTAAAGAGAGCAAAGTAGTTATTCTATCTTGCTGATTTAATAGGTTAATAAAGTCTGTTGGCAAACATATTGTTGATACATAGCATAATGGAGCTCTGTTTCTTCATGTTGAGTAAAGTAGGGGTTTTTTAAAAAAAAAAAAGTTCCCCAGGGAATGTTTTCCTCATGTCCTGTATCTCATGGTGACAATGTTTACAAGCTAAAGCTGTGACTGTCATTGCCAGGGGACAAGCCCTGTCTCTCCTTTTTACCAAAATTTCCCCTTAATCACATGAAACTATGAACTTGTAAATACATTTAGGCTCTACATATGATATTGGAGATTATCAGATGGGAGCAACTTAACCTGTGATATTCTGGCGATTGGGGGGAAGATTATCACACCCCCATGTGCTTATCCCATTCTTCTCCTGTGCATAAAGAGTAATGGACCTGTCATTTGGTATTAATGGAAACTCCTGTTAATACCAAATGACTGGTTCATTATTCTTTATAGATAGGGGAATAGGATAGACATTCGGGGAAGTGACTATCTTTCCCTCCAGTCGTGTGAATACCACGGGTTAAGGATCCAAGCAATCTGCTTTGCTCCTCCATGTGATAATCTCCATTGTAATTTAAAAATATAATTTTAATTTTGCTAGTTGCTTATGTCACAACTATTATCATTACATTCAGTGATATACAGGAATTGCAATTTATGAGTAACAGTAATACAAAAACAGTACTAAGATTTTTGTATGGTGTGGTATGGGAGGAGGTCAATGCAGGAGGGGGGGTGACACCTCAACAGGTGATGCCAACTCTTGTGATGCCACTGCTCTCTCCACCCCTCTCTCTCTTCATCAAGTGGCTAACATGCCTCATCTTTTCTCTTTCCTAGAAATTTCTCTTCAATTAAGATCTTTTGTTGATAATTCCAAGAATCATTTTCCATTTAGACTGCCTGATCCAAGTCTCAGTGTCACCATGATACTCATCAAAACCACACACAGAATTAAAATGCAAAATAAATGGGTATGGCTTCTATTTGGAGTTGTGTGAGATTAAGCAGGAGGGATATGCATTGCACAGATGCATTCACCAGATTACACATGGGGGAGAGGTGGAGATACATAGGACTCCATCTACACTGCGGAATTAATGTAATTTGACACTGCTTTAGCTAAAATGGTTCAATGATATGAAATTATGAGATTCATAGTTCTGTGAGATATTTAGCCTTCTCTGTCATAGAGTACTAGTGCCACAACAACAACAAATTTGATGATCCCATAGCACTGAGCCATGCCAGTTAAATCAACATCAAACTACATTAATTCTGCAGTGTGGCAGCAGTCCTAGTCTCATCTTTCTGCCTCACTGACTATGGGACTGTTTCTAATGTCTCTTCCTTAATTTCAACCTAAATCAGAGAATCTACATTAATCAGTTTTGAAACAAATGTGAAACAAATACAAAAGGGGTCTTTGGTACTTCTGCTATTCTTGTTCCCAAATGTTGTCCTTTGTGATTTGTGCACAGTATTGAGATTCTTTAATATATATTTAGGGGTGTGTGCATACACATTATAACCAAGGGCTGAGAAAACAAATACTTCATGTGATTGTATAGAGGGCTATCATGTTGCAAGATTGTTTTACGTGCATTGAAAACACTAATGTGCAAAACTGCCTCTGTAATGCAAATGAGAAGGGAAAGAATTCAAAAGTTCCAAGCAAACTGGCAGCTCCGGTAAATTGTACATCGTGGTCAGCAAAATGCAGTGTATGGGATGAATGCAGCTCTTAGGAGTGTTTTTCTGGTTTTCAGGGCCTCCCAGGGGACAAAAAAAATTAAAAGAAAAATTATTATTATTATTATTATTATTATTATTATTATTATTATTATTATTATTATTATT
>NC_056523.1:164763111-164827753 GCF_019175285.1 Sceloporus undulatus
TGTCCTCAAATGCCCTCTGGGGGCATGGTGGAATTTTGCCATCTTTTGCCCTAGCAGGGTCATTTGAGAGTGAGTGTAGTGTACTGGTTTGAGCACTGAACTACTACTCAATTTCCTGCTTGGGCAAGTCAGACATTCTTAGACCCCCCAAAATGACATGATACGTTTGCCGTAGGAATGCCATAAGTCAGCAACAATGATGCCTTTTACAAAAACAAGATGTTTACAGGAAGTGGCCTGGAGGAGCCCCAAAATGTCTCTGACAATCTTAAGAAGCCACTTGGAGCAAAAAATAAAAAATAAAAAAAAATTTCAAGGGGTTGTTGGGAGGGGTGTTCTTAGGTTCCAATGCACATACCCCCAGCCTCTAAAGTTAGCCACATCTGTTGTACATGTTTCAAACATCAAAATTAATTTTACATAACTCTAATTCAGGTGAGGTGAGGGGTGAAGGGAACAGCACTAAGGAAGTTCATCCATCCCTTAATGGCATGTAGTCAAAATTTTAGTGTAACCAAAATGTTAGTGTAGTCAATAACAGTTAGGCAGTGTTCATTCAGATGAGACAGTGGAACACACACACACACACACACCAATATCCATGGCTGTATTAGCATTTCCCCTACACATAAACACAAACAACAAATAATAATAACAATTTCTAACAATTAATTATTTTCTTTGTGTGCTTCACTTACATTACATTTTAGAAATTAACAATGCCTTTAGCAATCCAGTGGCTGCATTTAACAGTACAATTTATGTTTCAGCATAAGTATAAAATTCAAAGAACAAGCCCTTGAGGCAAATCTCACAGTTCTTCCCATCATGTTGGTGTCTTTTGTGGTCCTCTTGAGGCTGTAATATTGCAAAACAGATCAGTTCTATTCCCCTTAGGAGTGGCCCTTAGGTCCCTTCTGAAAAGTCTTTGGAGGTAAAAGTCAACACACACCCACACCCTCACATATAAAATAATTAAACAGATTTATAACATTAGAATCATAGAATCATAGAATCATAGAATCATAGAGTTCGAAGAGACCGCAAGGGCCATCCAGTCCAACTCCCTGCCATGCAGGAAATCCAAATCAAAGCATCCCCAACAGATGGCCATCCAGCCTCTGTTTAAAGACCTCCAAGGAAGAAGACTCCACTACACTCTGAGGGAGTGCATTCCACTGTCGAACAGCCCTTACTGTCAGGAAGTTCCTCCTAATGTTCAGGTGGAATCTCTTTTCCTGTAGCTTGCATCCATTGTTCCGGGTCCTGTTCTCTGGAGCAGCAGAAAACAAGCTTGCTCCTTCCTCAATATGACATCCTTTCACATATTTAAACAGGGCTATCATATCACCTCTTAATCTTCTCTTCTCCAGGCTAAACATCCCCAGCTCTCTGAGTCGCTCCTCATAGGGCAAGGTTTCCAAACCTTTCACCATTTTAGTCGCCCTCCTTTGGACACGCTCCAGTTTCTCAATGTCCTTTTTGAATTGTGGTGCCCAGAATTGGACACAATATTCCAGGTGGGGCCTGACCAGAGCAGAATATAATGGCACAATTACTTCTCTTGACCTAGACACTATACTTTTATTGATGCAGCCTAAAATTGTATTGGCCTTTTTAGCTGCCGCATCGCACTGTTGACTCATGTTCAACTTATCATCTACTTGGACTCCTAGATCCCTTTCCCATGTACTTTCATTCAGCAATGTGTCTCCCAACCTATATTTGTGCATTTCATTTTTTCGCCCTAAGTGCAGTACCTTACATTTCTCTGTGTTGAATTTCATTTTGTTAGCTTTGGCCCAGCTTTCTAGTCTATTCAGATCATTTTGAATTTTGATCCTGTCCTCTGGAGTATTAGCTTTTCCTCCTAATTTGGTGTCATCTGCAAATTTGATAAGTATGCTCCCAATTCTGTCATCCAGGTCATTGATAAAGATGTTGAATAGCACTGGGCCCAGGACAGAGCCCTGTGGGACCCCACTGGTCACTTCTCTCCACGATGAAAAGGAGCCATTGTTGAGCACCCTTTGGGTTCGGCCGGTCAACCAGTTACAAATCCATGTAACAGTTACCTTGTCTAGTCCACATTTTACAAGCTTGTTTGCAAGAATGTCATGGGAAACCTTGTCAAAGGCCTTACTGAAATCAAGATATACTATATCCACAGCATTCCCTTCATCTACCAAGTTGGTAATTTTATCAAAGAAAGAGATCAGATTTGTCTGGCATGACTTGTTTCTCTGAAACCCATGTTGACTTTTTGTGATTATGGCATTGCCTTCTAGATGTTCTCTAGATGCTGGGATTTCTCCTGTTTTCCAGGAGTTTTCAAAGATTATTGCCAATGGCTCCGATATTACATTTGCCAGTTCTTTTAATACCCTTGGATGTAGTTCATCTGGTCCTGGAGACTTAAATTCATTTAGATTAACAAGGTATTCCTCTACTATCTCTTTACATATTCTGTGCTGAAATTCCCCTATTCTGTCCTCTGCTCCATTATCCTCAGGTTGAGCACCCTTTGCCTTTTCTGAGAAGACTGAGGCAAAGAAGGTGTTGAGTAATTCTGCCTTTTCTCTGTCTTCTGTTAGCATTTTGCCATCTTCTCCACGCAGTGGCCCTACCGTTTCCTTCTTCTTCCTTTTGCTGCGGACATATCCAAAAAAGCCCTTTTTATTGTTCTTAACCTCTCTAGCAAACCTGAGTTCATTCTGCGCTTTAGCTTTTCTGACTTTACCCCTACAAATGCCTGCTATTTCTTTGAATTCCTTTTTTGTGATTTCCCCCTTTTTCCATTTCTTATACATGTTCCGTTTCAAACTTAGCTCGGTTGAAAGTTCCTTAGTCATCCATCCTGGTTTCTTGAGACACCTCCCATTTTTCTTTCTCACTGGACCAGTTTGAAATTGTGCCCTCAGTATCTGTCTTTTGAGAAACTCCCATCCAGCCTGAACTCCTTTCCCTTTTAGTATTTCTGACCACGGGATCACCCTCAATACTTCTCTAAATTAACAAATTTACAGTAAAGGAGCTTGACAGCAAACATGCTTAAGATCTAGTTTTCATTTCTAATAGCAGTAACACCTTGTTAAAAAGGTAAAGGTAAAGGTAGTCCCTTGACATGAATGTCTAGTCATAACCGAGTGTAGAGGACTGCTCTGGTGGTCATGTGGCCAGCATAACTGCACCAGATATAGGTACTGAAGTGGTACCTATCTATCTACTTGCATTTTCATGCTTTCAGACTGCTAGGTTGGCAGAAGCTGGGACTAGTGACAGGAGCTCAGCCCATCATGCAGTGCTGTCCTAATAATCAATGTCTTCCACATAAAGCTACTATTTGCACATACCTGAATATTAAAGTTAAGTCCCTGGTTACAAGATCTCTTGAACATGTCTAAGAAGAGAAAGGCAGCATCAGTGGTTGTGCCCTCTATTGGGAGCACACAACTATTGATGATATAGTATACAGTCATCCCTCTGTGTCCATGGAATGGCTCATCCACAGATTCAACCATTCACACAGCCATTCTCCAGCATGGAGAGCAGGTGGTTCCTGGGATTCTTCCTCATCTGGTGTAGCTCTTTTGGATACATAGCTATCTATACATGTATAGCCTCCCCTAATGCACAACGTGTGGGGGGTTGACAGAACTCTAGTCTTGGACACACTTATTTCTTCAGCTTGGCTTATCTATTGCACTGTATCCCAATCTATCCATGATGCTATCACAAATATCTGGGTTTGTTTGTTTTTCTTATAAGATATATAGATGTTTAATGTGTGCTGCAATTTCATCACATGTTAAGTTTCTTTGTCCAGAGAGGCAGCAGCCAACAAACTGAGATAAGAGCAAGGAAATCATACACTGTCCATAGTTATTACAAGGGAGATAGGTGAAAAGCAGCATGCCATACTGATGACAGTCCAGGGTTTGGTAGGGTAGATCTGTTGCCTTTTCCACTGGATGTAGGCTAATGTCATCTTTGATGCAGGCAGAGTGCAAGGTTCCTCCAGCTTAGTTATGCAGAGGTCCTGAAACCCTGTATTTATACTGCAGGAGGGTGATGGCCATAGAAAGGAACACTTGATTCCCACATGGTCAATTGTGGTATCATCCAACTGCCATTCTGCAGCTCAGTGAAGAACTGTGCAAGGAGGTATAAATACCTCCTTGAATAACATTTTAAAAGTACCCTCTTCAAACTCTTGGTTATGCTGACATAAATCACCAAGAGGATTCCAGCCACACATTTCAGTAATGTGGGATTGCATTGTGTCATTTACAGTTATTTCTGCTTTGCGTTTCAATTATTTCTGACATCACTCATTAACCTATCTCTTCACACCGATTCTTACAGGAGGAGCAAAGTGTTTTGCTTGATCTGTTTTATGGGAGAGGAGGAAAGGGAGGGGGTGTTGCTACAAAATAATAGGTGAAAAAGGAAGATACTACCAACCCACTGGGGGAGAGATTGAGAGAAACTCTGTCAAACCCTACATTTGAAAGCCATTTTACAGCCTGTCTCCTCCTGGTACCTCCATTTACCTGTCCCTCCATGATTAATGAGCTGTTCTTCAAAGTGGTAGGGAGATTCACAGCTCCATTAATAAGGATTGTTTGTAAACTGCTGCCACATCATTGGATGAAAGATGTCATGTAAACAACTGTGATTAACAAAGAAAGTTCTTATAGAGACAGCTAAGGCACACTCAGAGAATACAGATTACATGGAGGGCTAGGGCCTCCTGGAAGAATACATGAAGAGCAAACTTCATTATAAAGCTTATAATAATGTTCTTTAAAAATTGAATTTTCACTTTGATTTTTTAAAAAAGTCTCTTCCTTGGGATTTTTAGTTTCCTAAGAATATTTGTTCGTGAAAACATTTTGATGTGCTTTGTGTTATGAAAATGGTTGCTACTGCAATGCTTACCCCAAGAAGAAAGAGATAGAGAAAGGTACAAACATGCACATGCGTACATATGCTTATTTCTATTTGCAATTATAACTACCAAATTGCATCTATTTCTTTCTATTTTTTTAATCATGATTGAACCTGAGAGCTTTTTCAGATGAACACTGTGCAGCACAATTGACTGATGTGTCTTTAGTTTTAGTCCTGTGCTCTGCATGAGCCCGATGCCTTTCTCTGAGGCAGCACTGCTGTTGTGGCAATAAGCACATTTAAGCTGAGCACAGTGGTCTTCTTTACAATGCAATAGTCATTGGACAGAGAAAGGAGAATAAATCCATCCCTCCAGTTACTGCTTTTTCAAGCCATCTCTGTATGCAACTAGATCATGGATGGGAATCTTGTTTATTTGCGTGCAGAGACTTGCTTTCATCTACATTAGCATAAACTTTCAAAAGACATATACTGCAGAGTTTGAGAGAGAGGATTCCTTCCTGCCAGCATATTGAGGACAGAATACTGTATGGCTCAAACTGAATTAGGCTACAGTTGACCATTCGCTGGCCCCCAGTGTACTATAGAGCCACAGTTTTCTATGGCTGGTGGAGAGAGGAGGGACTGGAGAAATGTCTGGTTATGTCCCCATAGGTGGCTATGAAATTATTGTATTGTCTACTTGGGATCTGATGGATTCCTCAAGACACAGTGGTTACCAACTTTTAGTCCTCAAGATGTTTTGGAAGTTCCCAGAATTCCTGACTGCTGACCAAGGTAGTTGGGACTTCTGGTAGTTGAAGTCCGAAACACCTGGATGAGCAAAGGTTAAGATCCACTGCAGTTGTAAGCAAATGATGTAATCATTTCACATTTGACTTCAGGGACATAACCAGACACCAGAATGGCTGTGGAAGGCTGCAGGAAATCAATGGTAAATTGAGGGGGATCTTCGGCCAGTGCAGAGGGAGGAAGGGAATACTACCCTCAATATCAAATAAAAAAAGATATACACGAGGGTAAGAGTGAATTATGCCTACATATCCCAGTAACAGTATGCAAGACTTGATTTGCTCATACCAGAAGGAACATAGAGGACAGGGGATTAGCTATGCAGCAGAAATTAAGGGTCTTGTTTTACCAATAAGAATTATGTCCCACAATGAAATTTTCATCCCATCCCCAAATCTAACTAGTCCAAAACTTCAGTTCAGCAGTTACAAATATAGTTTATGCCTCCAATGCAAGGAGCAAGCAAAGGTACCAAGTGAATTCAAACACAGCAAATATAAACATTCTATATATGAGTGCTTGTCAAATTCAAGAAATTTAGAGAATGAAGAAAAAAATAGAATAATAGAATCGTAGAGTTGGAAGAGACTCCAAGGACCATCCAGTCCAACCCCCTGCCATGCAGGGACTCTCAATCAAAGCATCCCCGACAGATGGCCATCCAGCCTCTGTTTAAAGACTTCCAAGGAGGGAGACTCCACCACAGGAGGGAGTGTGTTCCACTGTCGAACAGCCCTTACTGTCAGGAAGTTCCTCCTAATGTTGAGGTGGAATCTCTTTTCCTGCAGTTTGCATCCATTGTTCTGGGTCCTGTTCTCTGCAGCAGCAGAAAGCAAGCTTGCTCCCTCTTCAGTATGACATCCCTTCAAGTATTTAACAGGGCTATCATATCACCTCTTAACCTTCTCTTCTCCAAGCTAAACATCCCCAGCTCCCTAAGTTGTTCCTCATAGGGCATGGTTTCCAGACCCTTCACCATTTTAGTTGTCCTCCTTTGGACACTCTTCAGTTTCTCAATGTCCAAATTAATTGGGGGAGGGGGGAGAATTATTATTCGGAGGGAGTGATGCCCCCATCTCTGAATATCATGTGCACTATGCAACATATGACATGAAAATGTATTTATTGTTACCATCCTCTTAATTGATCACTGCTGGTCTCTACATGCTTTTACAGTTGCACCGTTTGAGCAGATGACACTCCTCCTTAAAGCAAAATAAAACAAACCCCTTTCAGTGGCATCCTCAGGTTTGGGGACCCTGCCTGTGGGGTGAAAGCAGCCTCTCCACTTCCCCAACTTGCTAGTTCAGCTGCCCGCTCACCCAGGATTGGGGAGGGGGGGCAGGCAGGTGAGCCAGCAAGGAGGATGAAGTGGGAGCATTCAACCCTTATCCTTTGCTGCCACTGAGCATCCTCATGAGGAAGGAGCCAAGTGGCAGTGAAGCCAGGAGGGGTGCACTCTCCCCTTATGCTTCACCAACTCTGCAGCTTCCTCCTGAGGAGGGAGCCTGGAGGGGGCAAAGCAAGAAGCGGTTCAACCTTCCCTTCTGCTTTGCCACAACTGGGCTTCCTCCTGAAGAGGGAACCTGGAGGTGGCAAAGCCAGGAGGGGTGCATTCACCTCTTGTCCGCCTGCTTTTCCTCTCACCTGCGCACCCCTCCATCCTTCACCTGGACAGACTGAGAAAGGGTTGTCAGGTGGCAGTTGCCTACCATGCCTACCATGGTCTCCTGCTGCCTCACTCACTTGCCCAGCTGCATCCACCCAGGGCTGTCTGGCAGTAGGAGTTGATGGAAGGGATGTGTGCTGCCCCTCCTTCTCTTCTGCTGCCTTGGCTTCTTCCTTGTCGAGAGAGCCAAAGGAGCAGAGAAAAAAGGTAGGCTTAGGAGCTGCACACCTCACAGCAGGAGGAGAGCCCAAACAGGTGTCACCCCGCTTCTGAGCTGTCATCTAGTGCAGGCTGAACCCCCCTGCACCTGACTAGTGATGCCATTGCCCCCTTTAAAGCCAAAGCAAACAAAAAACAACACTGGCAAACCGCAGCAAAGCTTTCCCCTTCACCCAGGGACGTAGCCAAGGGGGGGTTCTTGGGGTCCGGACCCCCCCTTCCATTAGAAAAATGAATGGTGTGTGCTGCTGCGCTGCTGCACCCAAGCCCCATTATAATGGTGGCACTTAGTCTGGACCCCCCCTTCCTAAAATCCTAGCTACGACCCTGCTTCACCTGCACCAATGTTTGATCCATTTCTTTGTGCCGTGGGAGTATCGTAGTCAATGAGGTTAATCCAAGGCACAATTATTGCAAATTGTAATGTTTTAGTTGTTTTAATTGTTTCCTAAACTTTGTATTTTTAAGGTTTTATACTGTTTTAATGTAGATTGTTTTAAAATTTGTTGACCCCTTTGAGTCCCTGTACTGAGAGGAAAGCAGGATATAAATAAATATGATGATGATGATGATGATGATGATGATGATGATCCATTTCTGAACATTTCCTTAGAAAATTTTAAATAGTTTTCTTTCAGAAAGCTAGTCCTCTTTTCTTTCTTTCCAGCGATGAAGTGAATGTTTTGCACTTACCTTTTAAAAAAAGCAACAACAATCAGTGGTTAATGTGGCTATCCCTTGCAACAAGACTATACATTGCCAAATCTCAGTATACATGATACAGGCTTGTTAGTTGTACTGCAATCCTATAAAATATGATGGATCTCTATGTTAAATATACACATACCATAACCTTGTAGTGCAGGCATTTCAGTGGCTGCTTAGAGGCAGAAATATGTGAGAATTCCATTTGGTTCTTTTGTTCAAAGACCTTTTGAAAGTTTGCAAATTTCTTCATAAATCTGAGAGTGAGAATTAGAGAAAGCCTGAGAATTTATTTTTAAGTTACATTTAAAAGAAATGAATGTGATAGAAAGTGGTATGAATATATTTGACTATATAGATTAAGGGAGAGTTCACTCTCGATCTTACCCCATCCTTATTGCATCCATGCTTATCCAGTCCTTTTCCCATCAGTGGCCTTGTCATTGCTTTAACATGAGTTTCCATTAATATAAATTGATGGAGCCATGCCACTTTGGGGCAGGAGAAGGACGGGATAAGTGCGACATCATCTGGAATGGATAATTAATGTGAATTATTATATATTGTATGTGGGATACTATGTAAAAGACATTTTTCAATATTATTTTATGTAGGTTATATTTCTATAGGACCACAATATTAATTATCTTTCTGGATTTTTATATAAAAATATTTGTTTTGTTTTTTAAAAATAAAGTATATATATCTATAAAAAGGACCTGAATGAAAAGCTGACTGGAAGTGGTGTGTGACACATCATAGCCAATATCCCCCCTCCTCAAAAATGAAAAAAACTGACATTGGGTTCAGCAAGCATGGGGCCGGCCCTCCAAGGTTATTCAGCCATCCAGGCTCGAGGATTTGAGTGTCTAACTCTAAAAAGTTTGCCTTTCAATCCCTGTGTGTTCAAACATGTCCATGCTACTGAAATAAGAATTTCTCACCGGTGATAGCTGGTGGCTGCCATGCCAGTGGGGTTCAAGGTTTTGTCTTGACTTTAATTAGCTACCTAAAATACTAAACTTTTCCCACCAAAATGTTCAGCACCTTGGATAACTCACTGCTCCAGTAACATAGAAGACACTAACTGCCACTATTACCATACCTCTCTTTTTCCTGAGTAACTCCTCATCTTTAACACTTGTATGGGAGGTAGGTACAACATAGGGGCAGTACAGACAGGTGGCTAAATGCTGCCCCTGTATGCCCTGGGTCAGTGCCGCAGCAGCTGCATGCTGCAACATCGACCCGCTCCCTAAAAGAAGCTGCTCTGTGCACTCATGCACCATGATGACACCCCTTCTGGCCAACACTGTTTGGGCACTGCACCATACATGCGTCATCATGGTGTGCCCTGTGTGGACAGGCATGCACCAAGATGGTGCCCAGACGCCAGCAGAAGGACTTTGAGTGTGTACACACTCAGCCCTATTTGAACCCTAGTTCGGGCCTGGGCCAGCATAGAGTGCCAGTCTGTATTGGCCCATAGTCCTTTTCATGTAAGGAACAGCCATAAAGCCAGTGTAAATGAGGAACAGTGCTTTTTAAAACTTTGTTTGAAAGTATTTGCCCAAATTTTCAAATTTCTTCATGGATGAAAGAAATGGACATTTTTGAAAAAAGCTGAGTTCATTACAGAGTGAAGCTCTTGGTAAGAAATGAGAAAATTAAAACCTGGAAAACAAGTGCAATTCAATTAGTGAAAGATAATCAGAAAGGTGGGAGGAATCAAGCTAAAGCTTTTGGCTTCCTTGACTTGAATTATAAAAACCTGAATATTGTGCTGAAATAATTAACACAGTGCCACACAACAAGCCAAGAAAAAGTGTGTACATTACAATAAATGTAGATTCTCTTTACTTCCTGCAGTGCCATGGCAGTATACTCAGTAGTTCTGTGAGGTATTTATTAATCTTATGATCTGCTGATCCAGGTGAAGAAGAAGTGGAAGTAGGATAATGGAAATATAGTTGCTATAGAAAACAGCACAATTTGTGACCCTAATGTGCCCATTTATAAGCATTGCGTGAAGGATTTATCCCTGCAAAACAAGACTGTGAGAAATGTAGCCCTCCTGATGCAGAATCATAGAATCACATAGTTGGAAAGGACCACAATGGCCATCTGGTCTAACCCACTGGCATGAAGGAACACACAACTAAAGATGCCTATCGAGCCTCCAAAGAAATAGAGTCTACCACCCTCTAAGACAGTCTATTCCATTACTGAACAGTTCTTATAGGAAAAAAAGTTCATCCTATTGTTTAGGTGGAATCTCTTTTCTTGCCATTTGAATCCATTGGTTCATTTTCTAGCCTCTGGAGCATCAGAAAAAAAAGTTCGCTCTAGGTTTTACATGACATCCAGATACTTAAAGATAGCTATCATGACACATGTCAGTCATTTCTTCTCCAGTCTAAACATATCCAGCTTCCTAAATTGTTCCTCGTCTTAGTCACTTTTCTCTGGACATGTTCCCACTTGTCAATATCCTTCTTAAACTCTGTTGTCCAGAACTGACTACAGTATTCCAGCTGAGGTCTCACCAAAGCGATATAGAGTGACACTACTCCTTCCCTTAATCTGGATACAATATTTTGTTCAAGCAGCCTAAAATAGCACTGGCTTTTTGGCTGCTGCATCACAGTGTTGATTTGTATTTAGGTTGTGGTCAATTAAGATCCTTAGATCTTTCTCACATGTATTGTTTACATGCCAGATGTCAGTCATTTTTCCTTCTTAAATATAATATTTTGAATTTGTCCTTGTTGAAATTCATTTTGTTACTTTTGGCTCAGCTCTATAATCTTTTAAGGTCATTTTGAAGTCTGATCCTGTCCTCTGAGGTATCAGTCACCCCTTCAAATTTGGTGTCATCTATATATTTGATAAGTATGACTTCTGTTCTATCATCCAAATAATTTAAAAGATGTCGAACAACATCAGACCCAGGGCAGAATCCTGAGACACCCCACTTTATATAGACACTTCTCTCCACAATGAAAACAACCAAATGTAAGCACTCTCTGGGTTTGGTCTGCTAAGTAATTACAAATGCACCTAACAGCAGCACTGTGAAGCCCATAGTTCACCAACTTGTTTGCAAGGATATCATAGAGGTCCTTGTCAAAAGACTTGTTGAAATTAATACATGCTACATCTTTAGCATTCTCTGATTTATCAAGCTCTCTATATTAAAATAGAGAGGTAAGATTCATTGGCATTACTTGTTTTTGAGAATCCCATACGGGCTGTTTGTAGTCACAGCATTTCTTTTATGTGTACAGACTGACTGTTTAACAATTTTTTCAATATTATTTCCCTTAGTGTCTAGATCAAAGGAAGTAATAGTGCCACTCTATTCTACTTTGGTCAGGCCTCACCTGGAATACTGTGTCCAGTGCTGGGCACCACAATTCAAAATGGATGTTGACAAGTTGGAGTATGTCCAGAGGAGGATGACCAAAATGGTGAAAAGTCTGGAAGCCATGACTTATGAGGAGGGACTGATGGAACCGGGAATGTTTAGCCTGGAGAAGAGAAAGGTAAGAGGTGATATGATAGCCCATTTTAAATATTTAAAGGGGTGTCATACTGAGGATGGAGCAAACTTGTTTTCTGCTGCTCCAGAGAATAGGACCAAGAGCAATGGATTCAAACTAAAGGAAAAGACATTCTATCTAAACCTTAGGAGAAATGTATTGACAGTAAGAGCTGTTTCACACTGGAACACACTCCCTCAGAGTGTGGTGGAATCTTCTTCTTTTGTGGTTTTTAAACAGAGGCTGGATGGCCATCTGTCGGGGGTGCTTTGATTGTGAGATCCTGCATGCATAGGTTGGACTGGATGGCCTTTGTGGTCTCTTCCAACTCTATGATTCTATGATATGATTATAATTTTCCTATTATTGACATCAAGTTGGCTGGCCAGTATTTGCTTAGGTGCTCTTTTGCCCTTTCTGAAGAGGAGGGGAACATTTACCCTTCTCCAGTCTTCTGAGAATTCACCTATTCAAGGATTCTCAAAGATGATTGACTGAGATTTCATCTGCAAGTTCTTTGAATCCAGTTTATCTGGTTTTGGAGACATGAATTATTTTTGCGTAAGGTATGTATTCCATCACCACCCCCTTACATATTCTGGGCTGAAGTCCCTTACTGCATGATTTATTCCATTTTCACCAGTTAAAGCACAGTTTTTCTTTGGTAGAAGACATATATATATATATATATATATATATATATATATATATATATATATATATATTGAATAGTTCCACGTTCTGTCTGTCTCCTCTTAGCATTTCGCTATCTTGCCCATGCAGTGGCTCTACCATTTTCTTGTTCTTCTGCTTGCTCCAAGCATAGTTTAAAAAACCTAAACATTATATTTAATCTCTATAGCAAGCCTGAGCTCACTCTGAGCTTTAGTTTTTCTCCCTACAAGTATTGGCTATTCACCGGTATTCCTCATTGGCGATTTCTCCTTCTTATTATACATGTCTCTTTTAAATCTTAGTATATGTGAAAGGTCTTTTACATACACCCTGATTTCTTTAGAGCCCTCCCACTTTTATTTCTAATTGAAATAGTTAGTTGCAGTTCAGTAACAGATCTTCAAGAAACTCTCATGCTTCATGAACTCCATTCCATTTGAGCAGTTCTTACTATGTGATCTCACCTGGTATTTATTAAGCTTGTCGAAATCAGCTTACTTGAAGTCTAGATTGCTTCTGAATCTGTTTGACATTCTCCTTCCTCTGTATAACAAATCTCAAGATGATATGGTCACTCTTACCTAAGGATCTTACTACTTCCAACTAAACTTCATCTCATAGTTGGAATGTAATTATCGTAATTCTTCATCGGTGGCTGTGTTAACTTGGATGAATATAGCTGCATTCCAACACATCCAGGATGGTATAGTTACCATTCCTGCTGAAAAGGGATTCTATATAGCAAAAACCCTATTGTACATACTCAGTGTTCAAATGTTATCTTGGAGTGAAATAGTTGTGATGCCTACATCTATTCTGAGCTCATAGCATATAGTTACCACAAGGATGGATGCAGGTCCTGGCCTATTCCTCCATTTCTTCTATAACCACAACACCAGATGGATGTACCACATCCTAAAAATCTTGTAGACAGTCTTGGGAATATAGGAAGCCAACTAAAATGAAGTCAAACTATTTGCCAGTATGGTTTCTTCCGACAGGATACAACTCTCTGAGATCCTCAGGTAGAGCAGATTTCTCCCATTATCTGCTACTGATCCCCCCCCCCTCACATACTTTAACTGAAACATCTGCATGAAAACAATGTACGTTACCACTGAGTAGGGGCAAACTTACTGTAAGGAAGAGTGAGACAACTGCCTCAAGCTGTAGAATCTGGATGCCATAAAGGGGCGGGCAGCAGTCTATGCTCATTTTTCCCTCTCCTGCAGTCTCCAAACCCCCAACCTTCTCTGGGAGACTGGTGGAGCCTCTGAAAGAAAGGAAGAGATCATACTAATGGCTTAACTGTGGTTGGAGATTATCTAAATGGAACTCAAGCTCAAGATTCATGCCAATGAAAAAGACCCAGCCAAATAACAAGACTCCTCAATTAACAGAATTCTGAAGCTGCATTACTGACAAGAGTGAAACTGGACCGCTAAAGAAGAGACAAGAGAGAGAGAAAGTCAGTTTTATAAAGTAAATTTGTGTGGGCATACAGGTTCTTTACACTCAAAGCGTTGACTTTAGGTACAGAGCAAAAAACAAAATTCATCAGCAAAGGTATTCAGCCAAACAATTAACTATAAATATAGTCACTTTCACCACTCCACTGACTTGTATGGCATGAGAACAAGTGGCTGTAATTAGGAACCAGGGAAATGGAGCAAGCAGGCTGTCCGCCTCTACCCACCCACCTGCCTGTCTTCTGTTTATACAGTTATCAGGCTATCAGTCCTGGATCACTGCTTCTAAAGGGAACTTTGTTCCTCTTGCTTTCCACAGAAATCATCTATGTAAAACCCACAGGTCCTTTCAAACATTAATTTTCTGAAATCAGTATGATGATAACACATAGTATTTATCTCATGTTTCACACATATTATCTCAACAACCTTTACAACAATTCTGTATGGTAGCCTGGTAATATGATCCTCATAATGTAAAGTTGGAGGTAAGGGTTGGAAACAAGAAGCAGTGCCGGGTCTAATACTACGAAGTTAGTTCATGGCTAAAATTAGTTTTGAATAATAGAGTCCCCAGTGTTCATCTCACATTCTGAAATATAATCTGCTCCATTATCTTGGATGACCTGTGTCCTATTGCTCTTTGTTGAAGGCTATCAGAAGCCTCAGGGAAATGGCTCAAATATTAGAATTACACTACCATTATTTCCACATTCATAGAAAGCACAAAGGTCCTTTCTGGCCATACTCAATTAGCTACAATGTTTTTAGTGTATGCCTAGATTATAGTCACTTTGTCCTCATTGTACAGTACAACTCTCTAGTTGCTTTCCAAATATTTGCTTTTCCTGGCTGTCATGCCTTCTCCTCGATGTCTCTTCTGGCCTATCTATCCAGCCCCACCTGCTTTATTGCCATTTCTTCTGAGCAACAATATCTTGAGATTTGTATCTCCAGCATTCTGCATAGCACACAGCCACCATATTATCATGACTATTACTGTTACTGTTACTATTGCTAGAATACTACTACAATACTACTACAGGAAAAGGACAAGAAGGAATAGGAAATATCACATATTTTTTTAACTGAATGATTATGGAGCTTATCACTCAGCATTTTAAACCAGCTCCAGCTTCGTGGGCTGGAACCAGGACATGAGATGGAGGTAGGGATTATTGTACAATAAATCACTGCCAAATCACCAGCCACCATCACCCCAGGTCCCAGCCATGCTCCGCCAGCACTTTTTAGAAGTCGGGAAGCTTTCCAGTTTCTAAAAAGTGCTGGCAGAGCATGGCTGGGACCTGGCTGGGACCTGGGCTGATGGCGGCTGGTGGTTTGGTGGCAGTTTAGTGTGTACTAATCCCCGCCTCCTTCCTGTGTCCCAACTCCATCCCGGGAGGCTGGAACCAGTTTAAAATGCTGAGTGATAAGCTCCTATGTCTCTGTGTGTGTGCCTTCTACTCATCTGTCAATTTATGGCAATCCCATGAGTTTTGTAGAGTTTTAATAGGCAAAGAATACTCAGAGGTAGTTTGCCATTGCCTCCCACTGAAATATAGCCTACAGCACCTGGTGTTTCTTAGAGGTCCTCCATCCAAATAGTCTGACCCCACTTAGCTTGTAAGATCAGGCAAAATCTGGTACCATCAGAGTATTTAGGCTTCACACATCTGTAGACATGGCCATATTATTCAGAACTACTTTGAGGAGAACTATTAATAATTGCTCTGAGGAGCCAATGTTTCTAAAAATATAAGCTGTTTCTGCATGGAATTCATAAGCATTTCATTTCACTGGTAGAGTGTCGTGATGAGAATCCCCATGCCTTTATGCAAATATCTCCAAATACACAGCAGACATCTTCTAGTGTCCACACTTTGTCCCTTGTGTTCTACTACAACTTTTTAAAATCATCCAACTTAATGCCTCATTAAACAGGTGCTGCTCTTTTCTACACAGTTTTACTGGCATATCAAATGGCCAAAGCACACATGACAATATACGTGAGCTGCTCACTGAAAATGATCTACCCCATTATATTTATCATTCTCTACTCATGAAATGTAGATTCACATTATCATAGCCCAAGTTTCCTTTTATGTACCACACCTCATAGGATACCATTGGCAGGAAATGAGAAAACAGTGTCAGCCCATCATATTAAAATATGTGTATACTGTGTACACTGTGAGAGAAAAGCAGGCAGTCCATGTTTGTGACCACACCATGCCTGCCAATAGTACGTTGATACAGAAGTTTTATTAATCTGAAGGAACTTTGTAATATACTGCCACACAACAAGAAGAACTGTGAAATGAAATTAGGGCTAAGATTAATATTGTCTTCTATTGATAACAATGAAAATGAAGATGAAAGCTACATTCAAAAGAACAAATATATTACAGTGAGTATACATTTCAACATTCACAATTGCTGGCAATCTACATTGCATCTGTGGGCCATGTTAGCTGTGGGATTCTGAAAATTACAGTCTTAAAAAGTAACTTTTCCAAGCTCTGTTCTCTGAAGAACAGGAAATGGGTCACCACATTGTATGCTAGCTTCACACATACAAACTTAAGCATTATCAATTTGAGCACATTTATCCAAGACTTTCTTTCAAATCGTCTCTTTCCATCATAGTAAATTTGCATTGTTACATGCTTAATTCTTTCATGGGCTTGTTTTCTCCCGTGGGAAACTGGCTTGTCATAAGGTGTATTATTGCATGCATATCAGTTGGAGACAGGTTTCTGCTGTGAGCATCTGCCTTTATGTCAGATGACTAGTAATAATGAATCACACTCTCTCCCCAACACCATCCCCTACCCTGTCAACCCCAGAAAAAATGGTCTCAGTATTATCTTTCCCAAGTAGGTGATAGTAGAGGGAAATCTCTCTGTTAGACCAAAAGGCCTTCAGTATAAGTACAGTACCTCAGGAAGATGAAAGGGAGAAGATTTGAGCTTATTAAGTACATGTCAATAAGGGCAAAATGCACCTGATACAGCTGACAGGAAGGAAAAAAGATGACTTTAATATTGCTTGCTTCCTGAAAGCAATCCAGTTAGTCAAGGAACAGAAATATCAGAGTGAGCAATCACATTATTCACTACACTGGTTCTTTTTCTTCCTCAACTAACTTTTAATTTTGCCTTGCAAGATAAAATGGTTTTTTCCTCTTTAAAAAAATCAAAGCAAAAACATGCAAGCAAGCAAGCAGAAAAAACAACTTGCATGCAATTAATTGCATGCATAGTTACAACCCAGGATACAAATAACCAGGAAAATAATAGTATGTAGGAAAGGGAGGGTGTGCTTGATGAAAAATATGGCTTTACAGTCCTTCTGTGGTGCATTGGCTAGTTGTGAAAGGCTGGACTGAGCATTGGATGGTAGTCTACAGATAAAATGCAAAGTAGGACTGGATCCTGCAGAGAATGCAGAGCATCCTTGCCCCCTAAGCAAATCACTTTCCAGAATAGTGAACTATAGACATAGATGTATCTGAGCTTTGGTTGGTATACAGATAGCACTTCTGTTCAATTCATTGCCACTCCATAGAAAGTTCTTTATCATTTAAACATGGACATTTTTGCAACTAACACAAACCTTGTATCAAATTAGAGGATTATGATAGGTGGCAGAGTCTGGAATAGTTATTCTTTGGGATTATGACTTCGAGAATCCCCTGTTGTCATGTTCAATCAGGAACTCGTGGGGTTACAGTCCAAAAAAGAAACATTTCCAATCTCTGCCCAAACGTTTCTATCTGGTATCTTGACACTTTCCAACAAACCTGTTCCAAAATTTAGGTCCAAAGCACACTGCAGAAAAAATCCAGTTTGAGACTGCTTGAACTGCCCTGGCTCAATGCTAGGGAGTTCTGGGAACTACAGTTTTGTGTAACCTTGAGCCTTGTCTGTCAGACATAGCTCTGGTGCCACAACAAACTACGGTTCCCAGGATTCCATGGAACTTAGCCAGGCAGTTCAAGTGGTCTTAAACTGGATGTTTTCTGCAGTGTGTTTTGCACCTTAGTTAGTTTCATGAAGCTTCTGATAGAGCAGGAATACATACTGTGGTGAAATGAAACCTAGCAAACATGAAGAAAAGATGCTACAGGCCTGAGACAGACGGGTGGGAAGGGGTGTGACCATGCCGATTCTAGGGTTCAGGAGCATGCAGCAACCACACGCTCCCAAACCCTAGTCCGTACCCGTCCATACGGGGGCCGCTATGATAACGCAAGCTCAGCGGCACGTCCACACGTCAAGGTGCCACACTTGGATCATTGAGGTGTCACAGTGCGCAATGGTGCACTGATGGTGGTGTACGCACATGCCAAAAAGAGCTTGCTTGTAGTAGGTTCTTTTTGGCGCAGAGGGAGCCTGCGTAGTTTGGTTGCTGCAGGCTCCCTCCAGAGGGAAAATGAGCGGCTCCAGACCACCCCTTTGGGACAGTCCGTGAAGCCACACAGTTTCCAGTCTAGAAATCCATGAACTTGATTTCCCTCCAAGACATAGCAAGCTCTTTGCATTTCAGTAATATAGGAGGCTGTACTTTCTGTTCATGCTTCCTCTACATAAATCCTGACCTTGCCTGTGGGAAGTTCTGGTTTCAGTTAGCTCTTTCACCAACAAGGTGTTGTGGAGTGGGTTTTCTTGAACACTCTGACATTCAGAAATCAAAGTTTACCCTCTTGGAATTGCTGGAGATTCAGCAAGATAGTGTCTTCTTTCTTTGTCCAGCTGGAATCCATAGTTGGATGCCACTGAGGCATCTCCCCCAGCCTCCATTTCCTCTTTGCCATTAATTGGCTGTGCAGACATGTTGTAGTATGAAAAAGGTTAGCTGTTGCATACAACTTTGACAGAAATGTCATTAATTAAAACTACTGCTACTGTATTAATGGAGATACCTCAGAATAGAGTAAAACCAAAGATCAGATGAAATAACAATAATTGTCATATATATATATATATATATATATATATATATGGAAAATTTAATGGTAATTAAATTTGGGGATTTGCTTTCTCAAATACCTGCATTAACTTTGCTTCACAATATGAATTAAGCAATACAATAAAATGAATGAGCATGTTGGCATACCAAAATTACAAACAGCTAGAGAAAATATTTTTTAGAAATGAATAACTCCATTTTATTCATGGGGTGGGGAGAGGAATCTAGGCTTCGGTGCTTTATTTTAAAACTACCCAGATGAGTAAATTAACAAAACAAGCAAACAGAAGATTAATTTAATAGTTTGTGGAATTAAAAGAGAAAACCCAATGAAGCTAAACACAGATACTGTACAAGGAACAGCCATCCAAATACTCACCACGATGATCTTTCTTTCAGTGATCAACTATAAACAGCTAAATCTAGCAAAGAAAGAAAGAGACATGGAGAATTTTAGACTCTGTAATTTCAGTTCCACACAATTCCTCCCATAAGCATTGTTATTAAAGAATACTAGTGAGAGTCTTGGCCCATCGTGCATGTTAGAACTATCACCTAGGTATTGTCAGCATATGTTCATTTGAAGTCACGCTGGCTGCATCTGCACTACAGAAATAATACAGTTTGACACTGCTTTAACTGTTGTGGTTAAATGCTATGGAATTCTGGGATTTGTAGTGTCATGTGATATTTAACCTTCTCTGTCAGAGAGCTCTGGCAACTAACTACAAATTCCAGGATTCTATAGCATTGAGCCATGTCAGTTAAAGCAATTTAAAATTGCATTATTTCTGCAGTGCAGAGGCAACCACAGTCTGACTTTTTCTAACTTTCTCCCTATGTCTGAATATTCAGTCAGTTTGAAGTATTTGAACTGTGCCATCTTATTCTAGATCCAAATTGGGCCAATGTGATCCAATCTGAAGCTAATACAAACTGGTCTGAAATAGCCCTGTTCCCTCTGGGATTTTTCCAACTCTGCTGCACAGCCCTTACACGTCATACAGTGAAATCTCTTTACTTAGTCATTAAAGATCAATGTAAAAAAATCAACTAGATAGATAATATCAGCAGAACAGCTCTGCCCCTTCCAAAACCTGACCTCCAAAAACACACTAAATAAATTTAGAGGTATGTTCCAAGCAAGTTGAATTTCTCAAGTCTAGACAATTGTCTGAATAGGAAGTGTGCCAGCTTTTACATTAACTACACTTTGATTTCAACAGCAAGAGTGCATCCCTGGGGATTCCTCTCCTCCTTGGATTAGTTCCCTTCATTTGCATTTCCTGAGTGGCAGACATGTTGCTTGCTCTCCTATTTCATGCATAGCTTCTTTTCCGGCAGACATGCACATAACTCATTAATTCCTTCACTCTGTGTTCCGTTCCAATAGTTTTCTCATTCTCTTTTGACCTGACATATCTCTATGGTGTACCATATGTTTTACAAAATGTTGTGCTTTCATTATTTTCTTTCAGAGTATTCATTTCATTATTTTATTTCAGCCACAGGCCATAGAAAAAAGTATAATTATAAAGGAAAAGTCACACCACTATCAAAAACAACTTAAAAACGTAATTTTAAATCAAAACAACAAAACCAATCAGGAGTGTGTGTGTGTGTGTGTCCCTTCAAATTGGTGGCAAAAAGTGGAAAACTCTATTTTAAAAAGCATTTCCTGCTTGTTCTATGTTTCTTTCTTTTACCAGTTTGCCATCCAGTTTGGGCAGTGTGACAGAAGTGCGGAATGTAGCTTATGACATGTCCTGGGAGGGGCATAATTAACCTACAGGTTTTCTGAAGTTGGCAACTGTGAATTTGAAAGGATTTTATTTTGATTCATTGATTCATTTTAATTCCAAATGTCCAATTTATTTTCAACTGTGATTTAGGAACATACAGGGGTCCTTGGTATCCCACAGTGGTTTGATTCCAGGACTCCCTGTGGATATCAAAGTCCAAAGTCCATGGATACTTGAGTCCCATTATACACAGTGGCATACTAAAATGGCAAAATGGCAAAGATTCACTGGGGGGGGGGGGGTTAGGATATAGTAGACCCTCCACATTTGCAGGATCTCCAAGAAAATGGCACAAAAATGCAAATAATAAACCCATTGTCATTTTTAACCTGAAACAACACCTCTCTAGGCACTTCAGTGCAACTCTATAGTCAATATCCACCCAAAATTACCGTAGAATTGGCCTAGAGGACCTACAAATGCCTAGAGAAGTGTTTTCTCTAGGAATCTCTAGATCCTCCATTATAACTCCATGGTTAACTTCTGAAAGTGTTGTGCTGGAGGACCTAGAGATTCCTAGAGAGAGCATGCTATTCTAATCTATGAATAATGAAATCTGCAAAAGTCAAAACTACAGATGTGGAGGGCTGACTGTATTTTCAAGCCAAGGATGGTGGAATGTATGGATGCAGAACGTATGGATATAAAGGGCCAACTGTATTTGTATTGACGTGAGAGATGCAAATATGTCAGCCTGGCATCCTGTTAATTATATAAAACAATATAACCGCCGGTTCACACTGCCATATTGACTACTTAGGACATAGCAAAAAGAGGTATTCATTACCCACCTCCAGTAACACCGCTACCATGGGTTTACAACAGATATGGGTGGATTTGTGGGTGGAGCTCCATCTTCTCAACGACTTATTTTGGGAGGGGATGAATCTCGAGCACCCAGAAATGAAAGAGCAGCTTTAATCTGAGGGTGGAGTCTGCTCCTTCTTCTCTAGGTGTTCAAGAGCAACCAGAATACATCTAGACCCATCCTGGCCCTGATTAGTGGCTGGGGAGACAGAACTGAACTCACAAGTCCCTTGACTTGTTTACACTATTGTCCTGTGTAATTTATAAACATATTTTTTTCGGTTGTTACATACCCAGGTAAGCAGGGAGGGAAGGGAGCAACCTCCATTCTCCTGCCCAGCCCACTGAAATTCTCATTATACCAACAAAGGTTTACACTCAGCCACCATGTTACAGGATCTCACCCTTAGTCTTTTGCTGTGAAAAGGACAGAGAGCCTTGTGGTACCTTAAAGAATTTATTATGACATAAGCTTTAGTGGACTCCAGCCCTTTACCTCATAGCAGCCAATGAGCTACACCTTGATGGCACAGTACAAGCAGAAAATCCCAAATTCAGTACCTGCCATGTCAGAACAGACAATACTGAGCTAGGTGAAACAGTAATCTGACCTGGTATAAGCCTACTAGGGCTCAAATACCCTAAAGGCATTAGATCCTATGTGATCTTAGAAGCTAAACAGAGTCAGCCCTGGTTAGTACTTGGATGAGAAAAAGCCAATGAACACCATATGATGTAGACTATATTTCAAAGGAAGGAACTTGCAAAATCACCTCCGAGTATTCCTTGCTTGAGAAAACCCTATGAAATTCGTAGGGTCACCATAAGTCAACAGGTGACTTGAAGATATGTGCGCACGCACACACACAGCCACTGCTTGTGTTTTTGTATCATTCATTTGGGAGATTAATTAAGCACTCTTCAAACATTTACCTCAGTTGCCCTTTTTTACAATCACCAGCCACCTCCACATGCATATTTGGCATAAAGTTAGAAAAGGTTAGCCCAAGTATAAATTGTACATTCTTTCAAATGTGGCAAATTCATGTAGTGATAGCAGAATAGCTGCTATCTTGCTCCCTCTCTATGAGCACTCAGAGAAGTGTCTGAATTCTAATTTTAATATAGTAAGTGAGGAGAAAGTACACTTTTCTTTGATATGAAGAAAAGCTGATCTGCTTTAACAAAGAAATGTGTTCTGAATACAGATAGGTCATGTCGTAGAAAAAGACTTCTGGATCTCTGTCAGAACACAAATTGTACATTCAGTTACTGTATGAGGCACATTACAATATTGCCTGCCTTAATGCCGAAAAGGCATTTATTGAAGTCCCTGCTCTACAAGAGCTTTCCTTAATTTAAATCTGGATAAATCATTTAAATAATATTCCAGGCTCAAACAAAATTTTATCAATGAACACCAGGCTGCTGTTTTCATTATTAGTGATTAAGGCTAAATCGTTTTGATTAAAGATCTCTCTCAGCTTAGTTCCAAATTCTAAATTAACAACAGATACTCAAAATTCTAAAAAAGATGTGTGGAAATGCTATGCATTGCTTCAATTGGACTCGTTTCTGTGCCTAAGGACTCAAACAACCTGGCTAATTGGAGCAGCCTCTGGCCGCTCCAGCCCCAATCACCCCCTAATCATCCTGGGACCATGGATGCCCCAGTTCTGAATAGGCTATGGAAAATTAGTGTGTTTTTGCTGCTTCTTTTCTGACCAGGTGTGGGCCACATTAGGCAGCCTCAGAGTGGCTTCCAAGTGTGTTGGGGCATGCATTGTTTGCACACCACACCCCTAAAGCAGCCAGAAGCCACACTTTTTGACTTGTCTGTTTTGGGCTTAAGTGAACATTTTAGATTGCAATCCTACTTACACTTAACCTAGGAATAAGAGCTACAGAACACAGTGATAGAAGTCTTAGGATTGCACTGTTAGGAAAATTTAATTTCTGTCTTTAAGAATCTTTTGACATATACGCAGTGTTGTGACAAACCAATTTTTTTCTTCTCATCCATTAAGAACTAGATGCAATTTTTTTTAAAAAAAAATTGTTTCAAAAGTCCTACTTTCAAAAGGTTATTTTGTCTCTTCCTTTCAGCAGGGAGAGAAGTATTCTTCACAGATTTCCCGAATGACAATAAAATACAAGGCGAACATTTACACTAATTACATGTGTTGGTGCTAGTTTAATTTGCATTTCAAACTCAATTAGCATGTCAAAAGGAAGTTTGGCAGAGGTTTAAAGAACATTCCTCTGCCTGAAAAAAGTTGAAGGCACACACAAAAAAAAACACACACACACAATCTCAACAAATAAACTTTGGTTGCAGCCCCAATGAGAAATGGTAGAGTTGGGGGGACCCTCAAGAACCATCCAGTCCAACCCCATTCTGCTATGAAGGAATACATAGGATCCTAGTGGACATGTAATCTGACTCCCTGTTTAATATCAGGATGGCACTAGGGGATGTGATCCTAAGGCAAACCTATCACAGGTTTTTCTTGTCATAAAGAAGAGTTTTGCCATGGGCTGTCTCTGAAGCTGAGACAGTGTGAGCATCACAGAAGGGGGCGGGGTGGCAAATGGCAATGCTCTTCTGCCAAGCAGGAATTCTGCCATGGAGAAATCCTAGCATTGGAAGGGATTCCCAAGGGTCATCTCATCAAACTCCCTTCTACCATGAAGGAATACCTAGTATTTTAGGGTTAGACTTCAGACTGAGAACTTGTGACTTGCCCAAGGTCACCCAGTGAGTTTCTATAGTGAAGTGGGAGGCTAGAATTCTAATCCCAGCTCAGCTATGGATCAGTGAAGACCAGTCTGGCTTCCTTTCAGGAAGACACCTGAAAAATAATAACAGAATAGTGGTCAATATACTGGACCTTTGTGAAGTGAATAAATATTGTAAATTAGGAATGGCATTTCTTGATTTGGAAAAAGCTTTTGATAAAGTTAATTGGGATTTTCTGAGAGCAATGCTAGAAGAAAGTGGAATTCAAGGAAGATATCTGAATTAGATAAATAAGATATATAACAAACAAAGTTCACAAATAATTGTGAATAGGGAGAACCTGTACTATTAATAAAGGAACACACCAATAATGCCATTTATCTACCCTCTTATTTATAATGATAATGGAAATATTGAATAAGAAAATAAGAAATGATAGATCAGTGCAAGGAATAAAGATCAATAAACAGATATAAAAACTCTGCGCCTTCACAGATGATCTTGTAGTCTTTGTGGATAAAAGACCTCTCTGAATATATATGGCAATGGAAAAGACCAAGAAAAAACCAAACCAAAGTGATGCAAGATCATAAAGAAAAAGGTGGGTTAGGTCTGCCAAATTTAAAAATGTATTTTAAGGCCTGTACATTAGTAAGAATTAAAGATTGGATGTTATTAGAAGATTCAAAACTATTAGATCTGGAAAGTCATAATTTATCAAAGGGCGGCATGCATATCTCTGTTATGAAAGAATTAAAGGGAAAAAAGATTTCACTGAACATTATATATGGAAACCCCTATTTAAGTTTCGGAAAGAATATAGAAGACATTTTTATAATAAGCTATCAAGATGGTTATCTACACAGGAGGCCTTACATAAAAAGGAGAACTTAGCCAAAGGGAACTGGTTCAAATATGAAGAATGCTTAGTTAAAACAAAGGAAGGATATGGAATCAAATCAAGAGAGGAAATTTTGAGAGAAAGCTCAAAAATCCATTGCCTTGTGCACTGTCAAATCAGAGTAGATTTTTAAAAAGATGTGGAAATATATGGAATAGAGAGTGAACCAAAAGAATTTGATAAGCTATTAAAAGGGGAATATATATATATATATATATATATATATATATATATATATTACTTCTGGATATAGAGATGAAAATGAAACCATTAATATGATTAATTGAGCTGAAGTCAGCACTTTTGGTCTGTTTCGGGTCTTGCATTACGATTAAGTGGATGTGAAACATCAGAAGAGTAACTCCATTATCACATTAGGAGAAATCATAGCAAAACAATCATAAATTTTCAAACTGTAATTATTTAAAAGAAAAGAAGAAGTGAAAAGAAGCTAGGTGTCCTGTACAACATGTGGTGAAAGTTCAAGGAAGTAAATAAGTTTTGGAAAGACATACAAAAATATATTAGTATACATGGTAACAAATGCATGTATAGTTTATGTGAGGCATTGGAAAAGTGAAAGGATGCCCCACAATCAAGGAATGGAAAATAAAACTACACAAGTTAGCTATAATGGATAACTTCTCCATGATTGCTAATGGAAAAACAGTACAACAATATAAGGGAAAATGAGGGGAAATATCAAAGTTATGGTTTTAAGAATAAATAAATAAAAGATCTGAGTATATTCTATGAAAATATGTAAAATCTTTTTCTTTTTTGGTTAAGAAATAAACACAAGTTGTATATACATATAAAACACAGTTATGGAAAATAGCAACATCAAAGACTTAAAGGAATGTAAAATAGTAATTAAACTTAGAAAAGTTACACGTTATTAAAGGAGGTTTATATAGTAGGAAGAATATTGAAGGAATAAGCTTAGAGAAATAGAAAGATAAAGTCTCAAACTGTGAACCTTATGTTGACTTACATATGCATGTTTTTCATATACAATTGTATGTACGTATATAGGTATCAAGATAGTAAAACAAGTATTGAATGCTCTGTTTTTAATTTTGACTGTTGGAAAATAATAAAAATTTATTTAAAAAAATGATTATACTTTTCCTGTAATTTATGCTGAATGAGTTGTTCTTACTAAAATGTCTTCATTTGTACCATAAAAGAAAGCCCTCTGCCCCTTGGTACATAGGCTATCCCACCATATGACTGCCATCAAGTAAAAGTTAAGTAATTTCCATTTTTCAGCAACTGATGGGTGAAATCAGTTACTACTCTACAGTGATGTTTGTGTTTTGTGTGCCTTCAAGACATTTCCAACTTATGGCAACCCTAAGGTGAGACTATCATAGGATTTTCTTTGCAATGTTTATCACTATTTATATAAAAATTAATAAGACAAGATAGTGATGAGTCAGAAATGTGGCTTTACTTCTATTGCTGGACTATACCATCGTACATTATAGTTATTTTAAAATGATTCCAAATGTACTTGGTATAGCAATGAGGAGCAATGTGGAACACAGCCACACACACGTGAGCAATAAAAAAAACCTGAATAAAATGTGGCTTGTTTAGTTGTCCCTCACCACGCGCACACACACACACACGCACACACACACACACACAGACATTTGTGAAGGGGGTAAACAAAACTGTGCAGGAAATCAGAAATGTCTTTAGTGATTCTTCCTTTGGATGAAGTAGCTCTTCTATCTTCATAATAAGAAAGGAGAGGGGACTTGCAAAAGGGGGTAAGTGACATTTAGGCAGACCTGGTGGGGGAAAGGGACTAAGCTAGGTTTGCCATAATTGTCCAGTACTTTCTGATAAAATCACAGGGCTTCGGAGGTAGTTCCCAAGCTTTGCCTTCCAAAATGACTCGCCAAAATAGTAACTAATCTCTTTGGCTTGCCCTTGGGGTCCAGTTTTTCACCCAAGGGTGGCTGGGGAGGTGTCATAGGTTGATCTCTGTACTTCAGTTAAATCCATACCAGGTTGCTCCCCCTCCCTTTATTTGCTTAGCCCCAGTCCTCAAATATTAAAATAGGTTCTAAGTCAATACAAACAGCCCTTGTTAAAACCTCAAATGTTGTAACTGGTCAACAGTGGAGGAATGAAGAAGAGTATAGAGTATTCTGTTAAGAGTGCAATCCTATGCCTGCCTACCCAAAAGTTAGACAAAAGGCTGAGAGGAATGGTACTCCCCAATGCAGCATTTTTGCTTCATTGAGGGATAAAGCAGGTACTTTTGTCAACCTCATAAGTCCTGTACAGTTAAGCAAGACAATGTGTTTAGCAGTATGAGCATCCTTCAATCAAAAATAAAAATAATTGAACAACATGCTAGTAGGGTCATTCATCCTTGGAGCCTTATTACAAGAGTACTATGCAATTAATCTTTCCACTTCCTCAAAAGCAACTGGCAGGCTTTGGTCAATTGGACCAAATCTCAGTTTAAATGAAGGTTCAGAATGAAAATTAGAAGATGCTTTGTTGAAAAAAAGGAGCCAAGTGTTGTTCTCAGGCCTCATTAAAAACAAGACTAGAAACCTCCCAGTGTCCCCAATGTCAGGGTGTCATCTGACTCAAGGATGCTCCAAATAGGAGGATTATATACATATGTTTTTGATCACACAACTGTTTGTCTCTCACAAAATGATCTCCATTCTTTTTCCAGTTAATTAGATATTTAACTGTTGGATCAGTGTGGTTTACTATCATTCCCCTTGCTGCCCTTTTGACATTTTCTCTTGGTGTCACCCCACTCCTGATGAAACCAGCCTGTATTTCTCTTATTTGATTTGGATAGTGCTATGAGGAAAGCCAAAAATCTCAAATTTAGCTGATAGAAGGAATAATGAAAATGTTTTATGACAAAGTGTTAAAAATTCAAAAAGAAGATGTATGATTGCGTTGAAGAAAAGAAAGTTTTCCATGCTTTTGGCTGCAATTCTATCCCACTCAAGATGCCTGATGCCTTCAGCCTCTGGTTACAATTGATATGGGGAGAGTGTCTTTCTGCTTCTCTTTTTAAATAGGCATTACAAAGACAAGGATGTCTCGCAGAATGCAGGAGAGGACTGTTTATTATCTCTTTATCATCTTGCCTCTTCTGCCTTTACTGACAAAAGTAAAACTGTGTGTGAAAATTGCCATCTCATCTATGCCTTTTTATGAGACATTAAAGCACCAGCTACTTAGTGTCACTTTAAAAGAAAAAGGAAATAAAACAAAACAACAAATAAAATAAAAACAAGACAATATCATAAAAGAAACACACTTCTTGAGTTTAACAACATGGTGAAATTGTCAGGGTTGGTGGCAGGGTTTCTGTTTGCTTATGTATTTTTAGACAGGGGACATGCAACTCTCCTCCTGCAACTTGAAGGAACAGAGAGGGAAAAAATGAAACCAGTTCATTCTACTGAATGTGTAAACTTGAACTCTATCACCCTCTCTTCTGTCAACCATGAATTGTGAGCCAAACACTCTTAAGATCTTTCCCAAATGCAGTCAAATTCTTCTGTCTTCACTTTACCCATACTATTCTTCTAAATTAAAACTAATCTGTCAAAGATGCCACTGAGTGAAAGTCATGTCAAGTGTCTGTGGGCTCTGTAATATTTTCTGCACTGCTGCCAACTGTCATAAGTGATTTAGGGCAAAGTGGAAGAAATATAAATATCAATGAAATCTGTAAATGCTCCGTGATGTCACCATCTCTCAGTGTTTAGTGATACCTTGGACAGTCAGCAGGATGCTCTCACAACTAGAATGCTTTAGTTCTGGGGATTTACAATTGATTTATGGAGGGAGCAGTTTCCTTTCTAATTCCAGTTATCGTGATAAGATATAACTAGGTGCTAAAAATACTAGAGAAATAACAGCACTGTAGTAGATCGCAACTAAATGCAGAACAGGAAATGAATAATTTTTTTTCCTGTCAAGAGTCACAGTCACTAGGAGACATGCTATCAAGAGAGTTGTGTAACTGCTGGGCAGGGCTGAAGCTAGGAATAGGTGGGGCAAAGTCAAACTTCTACCTGTTTTCTTCTGTCTGTCCTTCCATCCTTCCTCTTCTGTATTGGATACCCTCTTATCTTTTGTTTCTTTCCTCTGTGATCTGTTTCAATGTATTTTCAATGTATATGAATTAGAATGAAGGGGCACAAGGCTATCCATCCCTGATGTAGAATAAAATAGTATTCTTTCTTCATTTTACCTGATCTACAAAAGGATTCCTCTTGGTAAGAATAATAGAAGAGATGTTGACCTACAAATGCCATGCAAGTGTCCCATATCAAAGACCATGAAAGCATGACATATCACATGAGCAACACAAAATTCTGTCCCTATCATCTTTGAAATTTAATATTGTAGAGTGGACCATGTCTATCCCTGATCATTCATACACACATAATCTACTAAGAAGCAAGCCTGTTGCATAACAGTGGAGTGCAAAAAAAGTAAACTTGACAAAGCAGGATATAGCATCCTGGAAAGGTGTAATAAAAAGAACTGGTCCTAAACTAGATAGACAGTTAGTCTGTTCCTGCAGGCTTCATCTTATGATCTTATTACTTCATTATGCTTTGTCTAAGGAGATTATTGCATTGCTTTTAAAGTGCCTTATCCCCAACAGGATAAAGGTGCATTTAATCTCCTTAGACAAAGCATTTTGAGGTAATAAGATCATTTATTTATTTATTTATTTATTTACAATTTCAAACCTAACAATTTCTATTGTGAAAATATTAACGATTTACAATTGAATCTTCCTTTATATTATACACTTCCTTTCTGTATTTTTGTGTCCTTTATCTTCTTTAACCTATTATAAATAAAGAAATTCTATATCAACTATTGTATTCATTGTTTGGTCTCAGACCTTTGTTGATCCTTATCTTATTATGCAGAGGAGATAGCCCTCAAACAACAAATGTTATTTACATAAACATTTCCCATATTTATATCCATATGAATAGATTGTATTTTATATCTTAAATAACATTATATTACCTTTATACATCCAAAGGATAATAATAATGATAATGTTAATTCTCATACCTCTGATTTTTGTATCCATGTTTCTTTACAATTTTTTTCAAAAATTATATTTTTATATAAGCTTCCAATCCAATGTAAGTTTATCCATCTCTACAGCTTCAGTTGCTTTAAAGAGCCATGTTTCCAGATCTGGGACAAAATTTTCCTTCCAAAATTTACCGTATATGACCCTTGCAGTTGAAATCAAATATAATATTTGTCTCCAATTATTCTTAATTTTTTTTTGTTCCAAATCCCATGAATCATATTGAGTAAATGAAATTATGGAATTGTTTGAAAATTAGCTTCTAAAATTTTGGAAATTGTTCAGTGTATTTCATTCCAATATTTCTTTGCAAAGGAACAAGCCCACCATAAATGTATGCATGTCCCTGTAACTTTGTTTACATTTCCAACAATTTTTATTATCAGATTTTTATATCTCATTAATCCTTACTGGTGTACGATACCAGCAGTTTTCCATCTTTAGGTATTTTTTCCTAAATCCATGAGTTTTGGTAAATCTATAAGTTCTTTTCCTAGCTAACTGCCAGCTATCCAAATCTATTTGTGTTAGTTTAGGTTGGACCAGTTCTATACATATAGTAATTAGAAATCTCTGTGAAGCTGACCAGAAGTCTAATTTTAAGCAAAGCTAGAAGTCTTGTGAATGGTATCAACATTTCTTAGGGGTGAGACCTATTACACTCATTCATAAATTTCTACATTTGCCTAAAGAGAATTTCAAGAGAAATGTTGAGGCCTGGGTGACATATACTGTATGAGGAATGTGAGAGAGACTCAGAATGAGAGACGCCATCAAAATGGAGTGATTCCTCAGTAGTTAGAAGCTGTTCCTTCCTCTGAGGCATGCATCCACCACAGCTGTTATCTGTCAAATGTGCCTGCTTGAAAATATAGGGCATTTGCTTGATAAACTATATGCAGTGTGCTGCTTGTGTAAGAAGAATAAAAGAAGTCAGTCCTTCATTTTAGCATCAACAGCACGTTTGTCTGTTTTGATGATTAGGCAGCAATTTCCCATGGGGCGAATTAATACACAAGAATAGCAATTCCTTTTTAAGACTCACACAGAAGCAAGCTTTAGAATAGCTATAGACCATGCATGTTAGAATGGATTGCTGCAAAGAGATTTGAAATGTCACGCATGCAGGGGGGGGAAATGTTTTATTTCCCTTTCAAAAATGGCTTCTGCTGCTGACCTAGCAGCATGCTTCTTTCTTATAAAAATACCCTTAAAAGCAGTTTTGGCAGAAATAAAAAATGTTTCCTTCCCATAATACTCCATGGCTTCAAATGGCATGGTGGATTTGTTTCCCTTTCTCAGAACACTGTGGCTGAAATCTTATGTCAAGCAGATGGAGCATAATTCTCTGCCTGTGCCGTTCCACAGTCCTTCTGCACATGTTCTTTTATAGGCATTCCATGACAAAGGAGGAATTCAGTACTTCCAGGCCCAGTGTCCACAGTTTAACCCCAGGCATCTTTCACATACCATGGTGTACTGTGGTGGCTATTTTCAGTGGCAAGTGGGAGAGACAGTGGGACATGGCTAGACAGCAAGTACCTTCAGTGCACTGCTGTGAGATGAGCTATAACATCACCTTTTCAGAACCTTAGCAAGTGTCTAGAGATCTGGGTTAGGGATATCAGCTATTGCCTCCTAATTGTAGAACTGTACTATGGATGCCTGCCACCATCCCTTCCAGGACAGTGAATGGCTTTTGGAGCTTGTCCCAAAATGTGGAATCCACCTGGGAGGGGCTGGACATTGAGCAAGCAGGTACTAAATAGCCTTTCACAGGCCTGTTACAGACTGCCAAAATAAAGCTGCTTTGGGTCTCTTTGGAGGTATGCTATTTAAATGATGCATGAGTCCTAAGAGTCCGGAGGTCGCGCCAAAGCCACACTCCATTCCTAAGCACTGGAGTGCAGCTTTGGAGCAGCTTCCGGATTCTTAGGCTGCATGCATCATTTAAATAGCATACCTCCAAAGAGACCCAAAGCAGCTTTATTTTGGCAGTCTGTAACAGGCCACAATATGCAAAAAAGTACATAAAGTGAGCCTTTGTTATCTGCTTAAGTTCAGTTCCAGGATCCCACATGGATACCAAAATATGTGAATGTTCAGGTCTCATATATAATGTATAATGGTGTCCCATGTACAAAATGGTGAACAACTCACAGGTTTGCTTTTTAGATTTTTTTTTTTAAAAAGTATTTTCAAGCCATGGTTGGTTGAATCCATGTATGCAGAAGGCCAACTACACACGCAAATAATCTGTGGTTATACATGTGTGTTGCTGTTTTTGTTGTTATTTTAATGTAAATCCTACCTTCTTTTGAATACTGGAACCCAAGGCAGTTTACAAAATATGAAAACCAATACAGATTATACAAAAAAACATATAAATGTTATTTTTAAATGCAGTTGAACAATTTATGGAATTAAACTATTTAAAGATTCATTACAAGACACAAGATTTTAAAAAGTCAACAAAATGCATCAGTAAAAGCATCGGTCTTTGCCTTTCACAGGAAGGCTACAATGAAGGGTGCTCTGGAAGAAGAGAGTTCCAGAGCCTGGGAGCAGCCATGGAGAAACAAACAAAAACAAGCTTCATTTATATGCCACTTTATACCGCCTAAGCAGTGTCTAAGCGGTTTACAACTGTAAGCTAATTTGCCCCAAACAGTCTGAGTACTGATTTTAGCAACCTCAGAAGAATGCAAGCCTGAGTCAAGCTTGAGTCCTTTTGCTGGTCTTGAACTCACAACCTTATGGTTTTGAGTGAGTGGCTGCAGTACGGGCATTTAACCACTGCGCCACCAGGGCTCCTCCAGGTCCTGTGCTGTGTTCCCACCAAACATACCTGGGAGGGTGGTGGGAGAGAGGGAAGAGCTCTGTAAAGTGAAGATCTGAAAACATAAGTAGGCTCATGTGGGGCAATACATCCCTTTGGATAACCCAGACTAGAACTGTGTAGGTTTTTAAGTTCCAGGCAACAGCGTTACTTGTAAAGTTCTTCCCAAGCTGTGGAGAACACTATTACACTCCTTGACTATGCAGAGAGCTTTGATACTTGGATGGCGAATTTGCTTGCTTTAATAATTGCAATCAATAATATTAATTGCCTCCTTAACAAGTTTGCCTTGTTAGCCTGCCTAACATACTCAGGAGAGGGTTTTCTGTCAGTCTCTTCACAGTTTTAGGCACAGATGGGGAGGACATTTGGGAGGGTCTTCTTGGTGCTTGCTTCCAGATCACTCCCATGAGTGGCTGCCCTCTTTGTTTTCCACTTTTTACATATATAAAGAGAGAGAGAGAGAGGTTTCTGGTAATTAACTGGTTGTTGTAGACGGGTCTTTTAATGGGGGTTGCAGAACATTTATTCTCATTGTGATGTTTCAAATGTGTTTAAACTGTTTTAAAAATGGTGCTGTTTTAATAGGATATTTTTATTTAAATATCCTTTTTACTCTAATCTGGTTGTTGTTGTTGTGTGCCTTCAAGATGTTTCTGATTTATGGTGATGTTAAGGTGAACTTATCACAGGATTTTCTTGGTACAATTTGTTCAAGGAGGTTTACCTTTGCCTTCCTCTGAGGTTGAGAGAGTAAAGCTTGTCTACGATCATCCAGTGCAGGTTTTTGTTTTTTTTAAACTAAGTCGGGATTCAGACTTTGGTCTCCAGGATCATAGTCCAGTACACTATAAGCTTCCTTTGGGCGCTGTGTTAGGAGAAAGGCAGACTAGAAATACAATTTAAAAAACAAGATAAAATAAAATAAAATATGCAAAGATTATTTGACAATATTTTTAAAATGTGTTGAAAATGTGTTTCATGAATGTGGGGAAAACCTGATGAGAAGAATCCTAAACTGTTGGGAATCCTCACAGTTCAGGTCTTATTCAATACAAAAATTATATATGGCTTGCTTTGTTCAGAAAGCAACACTTTTCTACACAGAACTCACACTGCAAAAATTCTTTGGTAAACTGCACAGTTTTTGGAGACTTTCTCACAATAAGAAGAAAAATGTTAAAATTACTTATTGCTTCATTAAAGAAGAAAATTAGAAAAGAAGTAGATCCCTAGTACCTCCTTTCCCTCGAGGTGCTGCTCATATAGCTCAGCATGCAATGTTTTAAAACACGGAAAGAAGAAGACATTCTTATACTACTTTTTCCTGATTAGTATCTCCCAACTTCAGCAGCAGCTAATAATCTTACTGCTTTCAGGACTGAAGTCACATTTTGCTGGAGTAATTCATACAAACGCTGCCTGTTGAGCTACTTCATTGGCCTATTAGCTTGCAGCCTGTGCCACCACTTCGCAAGGAGTGCACAATTCAGCCAGCGGAATCAATACTATTGATTGCTGACTTATGAGCCACATCAACAATCAGTCCCAAGGAGCCCGGATCCTCCTCCAAAAACCCAGGCTTGTTAGGATCAGAGTAAATATTAGCAGCAGCACAGACAAATGTAGGGAAGGTTTCAGATGAGCTAGCTGAGAATGAAAACAATATATATATATAATAAAGTGTAGTGTAGCTGCTGTGTAAAAACAACACAGTTGAGGAATAAAAGTAGCAACATTCAAGAGATGCTGAGTTGATATGTTCTCAGCAGCTAGCTTTCTCTTGGGGTCACTTTCATGAGAAATAAATGGAACCTGCAATCAAATGTTTCAGTGTATCATCTCACAAACACATCCATGGAAGCATTACTGTTTAGGTGTCCATCCATTAAAAATGGATGGCTCAGTCTATTTTAAGTTTACGTTTTGATCTGGGATCAGTTTTGCATAAGTTCAGTGTTAAGTTAAATTTTAAAAATGCACATGAAAATCCATATTACACTGTAGATAATATCTTTGCAAGTAGGCCTATTTGTATGTATTTCTCCTATATGACACATTTATGCATGCATTTTACAGCTCAAACTATTTCGGCATATTTTTGGATTTAGGAATTATGTCATAAAATTTGGGGAACTACACAGATCAACATAGAATAACTGCCTTCTAGTCTGCATCTTAGTCTGGAAAGTGCAAACTGATTAGTTCACTTAAAAGTGCAGACCAAATGCTATCATCCAACATTCCTATCAGCCAACTGCACTTTTTTTAAAGACACTATATAATGCGGGTAGCAAAAATGAGCTTTTCGGGTGCTTTAGGCTTCAGTTATCATCATTTCTAACCATACCCTATGCTGGTTTGAGCTTTGAGGAATGCTAATCCAAAACATCTGAAGGGAACCATGCTATCTATTGTTAAGATAAAAATGCTGAAGACACCTAAATCACTCTTCTTCACTTCTCCATCTTGTTTTTCTGGTTTTCTTTACCATTCCATACCATTTTGCAGGTTCTTTTTCTGCCGGTGGGAAGCCTTGTCGTTTGGCAGCTGAGGCTTCCCTCCGGCGGAAAAACAGGCATCAGCAGGCCGCCCTTTTTGGGCGGTCTGTACTAGACCTAAGAAATCAAAGGTTCTTTGCTGTTTGTCACCTGACCTATAGCTGTTCGGAAGTGCCCTGTATCTGGTCACTTGGGCTGTCAACCTGTGATTACAGCTATAGTCCAAACAAGTAAAATTAGGATAAACACTCCACTTATGTACTCTTAAGTCTTGAAATCTCTGGATTTTTATATAGGAGACTGAGCACACTGTTTAATAATCTTTTCAGGCCATTTATTAAAATAGACATGTTGGTGTGTGCCTTTAAGTCATTTCTGACTTCTGACTATCCTAAAATGAACCTATTACGGGTTTTTCAGAGACTGAGAGAGTGTGACTTGCCTAAAGTCACCCAGTAGATCTCTATAGCTGAGTGGGGATTGAAAACAGGTCTCTGGAGCTGAAATTTAATGCTCAAACCACTACACCATTGTGGCTCCTAAAATGGGCATAGTTATACATATATACACTCCCCTTATCGAGGAACATAAACTTTCATTGTCTAGGCACAATAGTTTATCAGTTTTCAACTACATTTTATGCCATGCATCAAACTTTTACAACTTTATCAAATCCTTTCATGTTTATCTTGGCAATGTTCAGTAAGAGGCATTATAGACTGATCTCACATTTATAAGGAATCTTACATGCTTGGTGTCTGTATGTGTCAAACACACAGTTTATTCATGGAAAATAATATTCCTTGAGGGTATTACTATACCTAGCAGCATCTGTGTACACACACACACATCTTTTATAATTATAACGGACATTTATCTATTTCGGATAAGAATTGCATCCATATTGTAGCCTATTTAAGAGCAGAGCCTCTCTCTTATCAACACTGTCTAGGTTCTTATCAACCAGAAACAACATTATCATAATCAGACTGTTGTGAACAGTTGTGTCCACACTGGAGTTTGACTCTTGACAACCTGGCTCTTGTCTGTCAAGGGTTGGCTTTATAGTATATTCAGCATCCATCTGCCCAGTCAGTGGACTTTATCACACAGGAGGCAAGCATCCTCCTCCCATCATTAAATCATAATTAAATTATGTTAATCATGTGGTCGGGGGGAAGATAATCACACACACTTGTGCTTATCCCATTTTGTCCCATCTGTAAATAGTAATGGATGTATCATTTGGTATTAACAGAAATTCACATTAATACTAAATGATGGGTCCATTACTGTTTACAGACAGGACAAGAATGGGATAAGTGAACAGGGGTGTGATAATCTCCTCCCCCCCCCCCACGCACACACACACACACTCATGATTAACATGATTTAATGACAATTTAATGATGGGAAGAGGACACTTGCCTCCTCTGCGTGATAATTTCCAGAGACAAATCTTTACTGGCATCCAGTAATGTAACCAATTATGTTTCACCCAATTAGAGATCTTACCAGTTCTTTATCAGTTACCAATCACTCCCAAGGCCACACATTGACCAATCTCTAGTAAGTGTCACTAACTATTCTTTCCTGTGTGCCTGCCATCAGATTGCATAAGCTCTCTTGCAAGTGATTACATCAGCCATCAGAATCCGTAATCCTTTCATACTAATTCTGTATGCTTTTTTGGCTTCTTCATTATATGCTGGCCATTTGTTTGCTTTCACTAAGGCTACTTTTTCTCTTTATCACTTGAGGTGGTCTTCCTGCCTGGAACTATTCTGTGCGTTCACTCTTAATATTATGTTGGCTATCACTCAAACATTCCTGTTTTATACTTTAAACAGGATTATTTCTTGACTACTCAGGCCTTGGGGGTTAGATTATCATCCAGTCTGTAACACCATCTTTGTCTATAGCAATTTGATTTATATCAAGGTTTATACTACCCTATTTTATATTCTATATACATCAAACTAAGAAATAAAGAATAAATAAAGTAAACCTTGGTTTAGTGATAGTTGGATATCACTAAATCCATTGCAGTCAATGGGACTTTTTAGACATAACCAATCAATCAATCAATTGAATGAATGATTGGTTAGTCATAACAAGTTAATCAGAGTATATCTGTCCCAGACAGTTATAGGAGTACCCACTCTATACATGGGATTTGGCATTTTATAAGTGAGGTACAGTCGTCCCTCCCCTCCACGTAAGGGAAAAAATGTGGATGATCAAGTCCCATTCAAGTGAATGGGGTTTGTGCCTGCGGCAGCACGCAATACACATCACACACACCATTACCTTTTCCAGTGTGCGGTGGTGCTCCTTCCGGCACGGAAGACTGTATACTTGAACCATAGCATAAGGCCAAATCCATCACTCTGAAAATGACTGTGAAAATTAGGGCTTGCTGCCAACTGATGAATTCAATGGACATCATGTCAGGGAGCTTCTATAATGGACAACTGTATGGAGAATACAAATAAAATGCAAAGTTATTAGCCAGAATATCAAGGATACTTACTCTTTATGGTCCCCTGTTGCAAAATTGTTATCTCCACAATTTTTCATGAGGAATATGGCTATGACATATAATTGCACCCCAGGAACATCAGCTTAATTGCTGTGGAGGAGAAAAATGGTCTCTTTCCAGACCATGCAACTTTTACATATGTTCCTCTATAAATCCGTTCAGTCCCTCTGCTGCAGTAATTTGAAATATGCCTTTAAAATATGCATTTCTTAATTCATTTTGTCTCAATGTATGCATTGGCAAGCATATTTTCTCTCAAAAGACACAAGAGAGAGAGCACACTCACACTAGAAACTATACAAAAATATATGGGAAGTGCAAGCACAAAAGAAAAAGAGGAGGAAGAGGAGGACGAAACTATGTTTCAACCAATTATGTATATTGATTTCTGTTGTGGAGATCAGGTCACATCAGTTCCCCAAGCCTCCTTATTAGGTTATTCCTATTTGGTACTCTCTTTTCATTACATATAATTCTACCAGGGAAAACAGAAATGTGGAATTTCAGAGCCCATTACTTGATGCCATTCCTGAGAAGAGATCAGAAGAAAGTAGCCAGCCCAGGTGACAGAAACTCAAGATGAACCCTTTGCCTGTTCAAACATGAAGGTCTACTCACAAAAGCAAACTTAACACTCTCTTTCCAATACAGGTCCAATGGATGCTGTTTCTCCTCTATGTAACCAGTATGTTTCATGGGATTCCCCAAACTGTCAGCTCACTGGAGTGGCAGCCATAGAGTTCACGGTGACACACAATGCCAATCTTCATTAATTCAGTGCTGATGGTGTCAAAGCAGTTCCATGCCAAAATCTCTCCTCCATTTTGCCAAACATTTTCTTCCCCAGTGAGAGTCTGCTTCTTTCCCCTCCTTAGTCCCAGTGCCCTTCTGAATATTTGGCCTTCATTTAATGTGAACAGAGGGCAGGGTCACCAGCAGCAAGACCAAGGGGCTAAGAGATGCACAGCCAGCTACTTCTGGGCTGCACCTTAATATCCTCCTTTATAAAATGCAGACATACCTTGTGTCCCTTGCTCATTATGGGGATTATGTGGGCAGTGCCCCAGTGTTTAAACAGCAAGGCTACCCTTACTTCACAACCTCCCTGGCTTCCCACACTTTGGGAACTGAACAATCCCTAAGGGACAAATTACCTTGCAATATCTTCCCCTGGGCTTCATTGAAATGCAGGAAGCTGAGAAAACAAGAGACCAAAGGGCTTATTGTACTCAGACACACTTCAGCTGCTTCATAACTGAGGTAAGCAAAGCAAGTCACATCCTACCATTTTCTTCTGTGTTTTTTAATTCTATCAAACTGACTTTGAACTGTCAAAAAAAAAAAAAAAGCAGAGGAGAAATGCGGAGACAATGGAGATTATCACGTGGAGGAAGCAATCATCCTCCTCCTGTCATTAAATCACCATTAAATCATGTTAATAGTGAGATTTGGGGGAAGATTATCACACCACCATGTGCTTATCCTATTCTTGTCCCATCTGTAAACAGTAATGAAGGTGTCATTTGGTATTAATGGGAGTTTCTGTTAATACCAAATGCTGCCTCTATTAGTGTTTACAGACAGGACAAGAATGGGATAAGCACATGGGGGTGTGATAATTTCCCCCCAAATCTCACTATTAACATGATTAAATAGCAATTTAATGATGGGAGGAGGACACTTGCATCCCATGTGATAAAGTCCAATGACATTACCTGCTATACTCACCAAACCTTCCCTACTCTCCTAAGTTAGGTGTGCTCTTCATGGCAGCTGTGTAGATTTTTGTCCTTGCAGTACAGATATATGAGCTAGTCCCATTACAATGCAAAGTATATTGTGATGGCTTTGTCTTTGATGGATAATTAAAACTTGTTAGCTTGACAAAATACCCATTTCTGTTAGGGCTGAATACTAATAGAATTGATTTATTAATATGAATCAACATAGCTATCTACAGTTTTGGTCCATCTCAGGGAGGTGACTATAGGAACTTGTCATGATGACTATGTATACTCCAGGATTTACCATAACACTGATGACAACAATGAATATCTCATCTTAAAAAAACAAAAACAAAGAAACAACAAACAGTACAGTACAGCACATTCTGAAAGGCTCTTTTCTCCCTGAGCTATCAACCATCAATGGCTAGCCAAAAAAAAAAAAAAAAAAAAAATAGTCTTAATCTAACTACAGAAGGATAACATGGAGAGCACACATCTAGCCTTTCTGGGGATTTCTAGAGCCTGGGAGCAGCTACTGACAAGGGCCTCTCTCATGTTCCCACCAAATGTACTTATAAGGGTAGTGGGACAGAAAGCCTCCCTTGAAGATCTCAAAACATGGGCAGACTAGTGTGGGAGAAAATGATCCCTACTTTTTTGAAATAGAAGCTATAGAATCATAGGATCATGGAACTGTAGAGTTGGAAGAGACCACAAGGTCCATCCAGTCCAACCCCCTGCCATGCAGGAACTCCCAATCAAAGCATCTGTGACAGATGGCCATCCAGCCTCTGTTTAAAGACCTCCAGGGAAGGAGACTCCAACACTCTCCAAGGGAGTGTGTTCCACTATCGAACAGCCCTTACTGTCAGGAAGTTCCTCCTAATGTTGCGGTGGAATCTCTTTTCCTGCAGTTTGCATCCATTTCTCCGGGTCCTGTTCTCTGGAGCAGCAGAAAACAAGCTTACTCCCTCCTCAATATGACATCCTTTCAAATATTTAAACAGGGCTATCATATCACCTCTTAACCTTCTCTTCTCCAGACTAAACATCCCCAGCTCCTAAGTCATTCCTCATAGGACATGGTTTCCAGACCCTTCACCATTTTAGTCACCTTCCTTTGGACACACTCCAGTTTCTCAAAATCCTTTTAAAATTGTGGTGCCCAGAAAAGGACACAATGTTCCAGGTGGGGCCTGACCAGATCAGAATAGAGTGGCACTATTACTTTCCTTGATCTAGATACTATAGTTCTACTGATGCAGCCTAAAATTGCATTGGCCTTTTTAGCTGCCGCATCACACTGTTGACTCATGTTCAACTTGTGGTCTACTTGGACTCCTAAATCCCTTTTACACATAGTTTCATTCAGCCAGGTGTCCCCCATCCTATATCTGTGCATTTCATTTTTCTGCCCTAAGTGCAGTACCTTACATTTCTCTGTGTTGGATTTCATTTTGTTAGCTTTGGCCCAGCTTTCTAGTCTATTCAGGTCATTTTGAATTTTGATCCTGTCCTCTGGGGTATTAGCTATTCCTCCTAATTTGGTGCCATCTGCAAATTTGATGAGTATGCCCCCAATTCTGTCATCCAGGTCATTGATAAAAATGTTGAATAATACTGGGCCCAGGACAGAGCCCTGTGGGACCCCACTGATTACTTCTCTCCAGGATGAAATGGAGCCATTGTTCAACACCCTTTGGGTTCAGCCAGTCCACCAGTTAACGAATCCATGTAACAGTTGCCTTGTCTAGCCCACATTTTACAAGCTTCTTTGCAAGAATGTCACGGGAAACCTTGTGAAAGGCCTTACTGAAATCAAGATATACTATATCCACAGCATTCTCTTCATCCACCAAGCTGATAATTTTATCAAAAAAAGAGATCAGGTTTGTCTGGAATGACTTGTTTCTCTGAAACCCATGTTACCTTTTTGTGATTATGGAATTGCCTTCTAGATGTTCACAGACTCTTTGTTTAATGATCTGCTCTAGAATCTTTCCTGGTATTGATGTCAGACTAACTGGATGATAATTGTTGGGATCCTCTTTTTTCCCCTTTTTGAAGATGGGGACAACGTTTGCCCTTCGCCAGTCTGCTGGGATCTCTCCTGTTCTCCAGGAGTTCTCAAAGATTATTGCCAATGGCTTCGTTATTACATTTGCCAGTTCTTTTAATACCCTTGGATGTAGTTCATCTGGTCCTGGAGACTTATATTCATTTAGATTAACAAGGTATGAAAACAGGGAATATATATTTTTTTCTGTTTGCATGATCAGTTATATTTTCTCAAATTGTCTCAACAAGTTGTCTCCTTGGATTTTATTACAAAAGAGAAGCACAGTATATTTTAGAGAGTAACATAGCCACTAGCTGATCATCAGGGGCAGCAAAGAACTGGCATCTGTCAAACAGCCCAAGTGACATGGTTAAGTATCTTTTCCTTTCTCATTTGCCTAATAGATGTGTCTCTGGTCAGGTAAGTCTGTAAAACTTTTTTCTTACTAATAACTTTTGGCCACTTACATCAAGATTGATATAAACTGTTTAATGTAGAGCTTCTTTAAAAAAAATTGATAGCAATTATATACTGCATTTTAAATTCCACTTAGCAGTATCTTCTTTTTAAATATCATTCAGGTTTGAATGTTGTTGTTTTAAACTTCCATTTTAATGGAAGCATCAACCACTTAACATAACCTCCCCACACACTGTGAAATTTTGGTTCATTTTGTTATCCAGTCTGTTTTTCAGAATTTCCATTCATACACCATCCATTAAAAACCATGCAATTTACCAGACTGATGATTATTATAAACTCAATCTTCATACTAGAAGAATACAATTAATGGTCTAATTGATTGCCATTAATTATTGCAGTAGTAGTTGCAGTACTGGTTAGTGAGTTCCATCAAATTATCAGTTCTCTCCTTTGATAATTAATTGCCTTAACAATGACAGAATAATGTTGTAAAGGAGTACCGGTGTATAGAAAAGGCTCCTTTTTCAGATCAGGGAGCAATAAAAAATACCGTAATATGCTAATGTATCATTATGAATAAAAACAATACCACATTTTGCATCCTCCCTATGTGTTAGAAAACAGGAAATGCTGAGTTTGATGAACTGGAGAGAGTTCCTTACTTACAGTGATCCACATAGTGAAGGTCCTAGCCAGACTTGGGACATGGTGGTCATGCGAGCATGCAGGCCTAGAGGATAAGCCTGTTCTCCAATATCCCAAAGCTCAGAATCATAACAAGTGACATATTCTGCCCTGTCGGCCTCACATAACATGGCTCTGGGTATTCATTAGATTAGCCAATCTGCAGGCTTCAAGGTGGCTGATGTTTACAAAAGCTGATATTAGACTGATAGAGTTGGAAAGGGCCTTACAGATCATTGCTCAAAACAGAAGGTAGCCATCCAGGCTCTTCTTGAATATGCCTAGAGACCCCACCAGCTGTCTAGGTTCTTGGTTCCATTCTCAAACTATTCCTAGTGTCAAGAAGTTCCTTCTAATATTTAACTGAAATCCATCCTCCTGTAATTTAAAATCATCACACCTGTTCCTATCCTCCTGGGAAACAGAGAACAAAACGGCATCCTCTTCTCTGTGACAGCCCTTGTTGTATTTAAAGAGAGCAATCATAGCATGGCTCATTCTTCTCTTCACCAGACTGAACATGCCCCAACTTCTTCATCCTTGCTTTCTGTACCTCTTATCATCCTTGTTGCCCTTCTCTGAACCCTCTCCAACATGTCTATACCCATCATAAAAATGAGGTGTCAGAACTGAACTAAGAACTCTAGTTGTGGTTTGACCAGTGCAGAATATTGTGAGACTATTATTTCCCTCAACTTGGAAACTATGCTTCTATTAATTCAAGCTAAAATATTACTTGCCTATACATTTTTCTCTTTCTCTGGCTGAGGAAAGTTCTGAGGCATGGGGAAAAACTAAGGGATGATCAAGCCTCACAAATGACAGTTCATTCCCTGGAGATGTTGGTAAGCTTCATGACAATAATACATTTGACAAACCATTTGGAGGTAAAGAAGAATGAAACTAACGACTTGAATAATAACAGTTATAACTGTTTTAGTAGGGTGTTTAAAGTTTACAGTGCAACCCACTGCATGTTTTTGAGTAACAGAAAAGCTAAAGTCAGGAGTTCTCAAACTTTCTACCCTCAGGGAACCTTGGGAGAGAAGGAACAAGGATTGAGGCCCTCCTCTCAGAAAATGGTAATGCAGTCATAAAATGTTAGCAAACTGCAGTGAACCTTGATGTTATCAGCTGGCCATTCTTTATTTAATTTTATATTCAGATTTAAAACTTGTCAGAACTTGTTAAACGCTTTATCAAAGTGATATTGTAGAAGCAATGCATTTCATAATTCAGCTCTCTCTGGATGATTTTGGACTGATACCTAATCCTTCTTTGGAAATACCTTAGTTCTTTATCTGTCACCATGTGCTAGAGTCCCCCTCCTGCTTCTGCTGAGCAGGATGAGACCTTTAGAAACCATATATTAGAGCTGCCAGCAGCCACTGATTTTAACCCCATCCCTTAACTCGTAACTCAGTGGGAAATTACTGGGGACTTGTCCTTTCCCACCCTTGTCTTGCCTTTCCTCCACCCTTGTGAGGGATGAGACCAAGGGTGGAGGAAAGAATGTGAAAGAGTACAAATCATAAGGGAAGCTTTATTCTAAACTGTAATCTACATTAGCAAAAGAGTATCTCTTACTTAAAGGGCACCCCTTCAGGCATTTACTTAAAGTAACAATGGGGTGAAACAGACAATCAAAATAAGCACATTTCCAGCCTGGTTGTAGATGCCGTGAGCCTTGAAGCTGGCTGGAAACCGCTCTCAGGCCACCCTATGGGGAGAAAAGCCAGACAAAAAAGGAGCTGGGGTTTTCCGTTTTTTCTCGGAAAATGCACACTTTTGCTCATACATCTAAATGCAGTGCCATCAGAGCAGCTCTAAAGGGGTGCTCTATCCCAACCCTAACCTTACTTGTGCATATAAATGCCCCATTGAAGGAGTGCATTTAAAAGTGATGGAGTAGCCGTACCTAATCGGTGATGGTGGCAGTGCCCAAAAAAGAAACTGTGACACCTTTCATGGAGATAAGTAAAACATATACAGTGTGTCCATGTCATACGCATCTTCCAGCATAGGCTGGAAGCCACACCAGAAAAAATCCTCATGCTCCCCGGAAGATGTAATGGGGCACATGCCTGTGGCACACACACAGTGCCACATGGCGGGCACGAGCCCCATTACTTCCAATGGGGCTCGAGCTTACATGTTTTTTCTTTTATGTGGGAGGGATCCAAAACAGATCCCCTGCGTAAGAAAAAGGCCCACTGTACAAACCAGATAGTTAAAAGGGGGCATGGGGTGAAGGAGGGGGATGAAGGGGGACACGGTTGTACCTTACCAGCATCTGCATGTCTACACGTCTGCTCCGATGCCTTGTCCCAGTGGAGTGCTGCACATGCAATTGTGTGCAAGTTCACAGGGACAGCTATCCAATGGATGGCATTTGCCAGTGGTGTGCTCATGTGACTATGCACAGGGATGGTGGGGGGAACGATAAAAAAGTACCCAGCAGTGCAGCTTGAAATCATGCTATGTGGTCATGGCATGCACACTCTAGTAACCTTGGGAGCCAGTGGTGAAGTTGGTGGGGACTCGAATCACTTTTGGAAAAGACAGCTTCAAGCCACTTTTTCCTGCCTGTCTGTTTCACCCCAATGTCATATCAGCCTAGATCACATTCAGCCAATGCTTAAAAAGAATATACAGTCGCCCCTCCTTTCTCACGGATTTGAGATCCCCATTCTTGATTATTCATGGAAGAGTGACTTTCAGTATTCTCAATGTGGCGTGCCTCCATGGCATATGCCCCCCGCACACTCACAGGTATGTGACCTATTCAAGCCTATGGGGCTTGAATATGTGTGAGTCTCCATTTTCAGGGGGGTCCGAAATGGATCCCCCGTGAAAACAAAGGGCTGATTGTAATTTCTCTAACACATCTAGAAACACATTCTCCCCTTTTTCTCACAAACAGATCTCCTTGAATCTTGGATGTCCCGGGGATAGTCCAGGAGTCTGAGCTTCATGGTCCAGCCTTGATCAAGTGTCAATAGTGTGGCAAACACCCAGCCTCCTTGTCCCTCTTTGTTGTTCTTCTTTGTTCAACTCACTCCTCATAGTCCCAAGAGGCTTTTTACCCCTCTCTGAGGGAGTATCTCAAAGCTTTGGTATACAATCCCAACTGGTCATCTCAGTGGGCAATTGTCTCTCAGGGTTTCTGCTACTCCTCTGTGATGCTGACACCAATAAATGCAATTTAACACCACATAATTAACCCTTTGTTTATCTGGAAAGGAGACTATATCCCTCAGCTATGACAGTCCACTATCATACATCCATTTTTTGCAGCAGGGACATAACCCAGTTCTCCACAAATTAAGTACAGACTCTGGTGGCATTGTGACAATATTTCATGAGGAGGTATCCAACTACAAATAATATTCAGTCCGTCTGAAATCTAGATGGACATCAAAAACTCAGTGTAGAACAGAGCTTTATGAAGTTCATAGGATAAAAATGGTTTGACAAATCGCATTTCAATAAAAACTATAAACTCCTTACACTTCCACAAGGACACACCCCAATTTTCTTCCTGACCTAACAAAACAAGCTGTTTCCGAAATGACACTACAAATAGAGAAAACAGCTGGTAAATCTAACCCCAGGAAAGTAACTAAGTGAGTGGGGAAGTACAGAGAGGAAGCAGACAGTATCAGTCAAAATAGTGGAGGTTACTTGTCAAATTTTAATCTCAAACATTGTAAATAAGCCTCTGCTTGTCCTTAACTTCAAATCAGGAATGAACCATCTTTGAACCAACCTTGGCTACATGGCCAAGTGTCAGATGGGCCCTGTTGAGCCTTTTTCTAGTATAAGGCACCAAACCAACTGCTTCCTCTGATTCCTTTTTACAGTGGTGAAATGAAATTCATCAGACTTTGCCACCCCAAAGGGTCATGGTAAAGTGAGAAAATGATAATTAAATGAAATATCACAATGTCTACAGTCTAATATTAAAATTAAGTATGTGTAAGTCAGCTGAAATCTCTGAAGAAGTACAGGTTTCACACATCAAGGTGATGCATGAATGGCAGGGGAGAACTACCATGAGGGCAAGTTAAGGAAAAAAAATGAAAGAAACTATAGAATCAATATAGGTGGAAATACTCAGGTTGTGTCTGCAGAAACTAGCAGCAGAACAGAGCACATCCTCCCCCAGAAATCCATACATTTGCAAAGCTTGCAAAACATGTTTTGGGTGATGTGTGGATGCAGTATGTAGATTTTTAAATTCCTATATGACTGAAAGTGTGTTCATTTGCAAAGGGTATACAAATTCTTGCTTGGGAGTGTAATATCTTAGGCTGTCCTGAACTACTCCATTCTTATGTTCTCTCTCTTTCTTTCTCTCTCCCCCCCCCTTCTCTCTCATATATATATACATACAAGCAGCTGAAAAAGGGTTTTGATGTCATAGTCATAGCATGGTATCTGAGACAGGGAAGGACACAGTGGTTTTTCAGACAGCGCTCACCCCTGCTCCAGCTTCTTATTTCTTTGTTTAGCCCATCCTCCCTCCTCATTGATCAACAGATATTTTGGCTACTAGCTACAGAGCCAAGAAGTAATTTTTTGCCTCTCATAAGGTGATGCAGTGCAAGATAGGAATGTTGATATAGCTGTAATGTATTAAACAGTTGTCTATATCAGCTGGGTAGTACAGGAGGTGGTTGTCCCTAGAAGCAGTGGTGAGTATACAAAGGCAACTTTTTGGGTTAAGAGGATTCTCTCATTTCCTCTTCATGTTATATTACCCGTGGTGTGGTAAGAATAACATTTGGGGGCAGCCTGGGGCACACTCCTGCTTAAGTCATAAAGCTCAGAGAAGTTGCATTTTATTTATTTATTTATTTATTTATTTTGCATGGCCAAATGGTGGGAACCTATGTCATATGGCTTGCCTTTGGCCCCATGGTTAGTTTGCTCAAAGTAAAGCAGGGAGAAGTCCTCTAAGCATTGGCCTCATTCTCTTCTACACTAGTTAATATTCTTATGCACATCTTGTTTAAACAGTTGTAGTCCTAGTTTTCCAAGCCAGTGACTTGCCTCAGTCTTCCAGTTGTATTGGGAAGCTGCAAAATGCTTTACCTATTGGAAGGTGGAGGCTGGAAGGTTGCATAAAATCTATAAATTAGAAAAATATAAGCATACAATTTTATGAGATGCCTATATTTTAAAGAATTTGTATAAAATGGACATCAGTTTCATACAGGAAGGAAAAGAAAGGCTCACAACTCAATAAAGAAATGGGGCAGAGCAATAACAGCTGTGGACTTCTGAGAAATGCAATGAGAATGAGACTGACAGATTTTCACATTCCTAATGACAAATGGGCAGCCAGCATCTTCAAATCCAAAAGTTGTGGCCTTAACAAACTTTCCTCTGGTCTCGAAGGTAGCAAAACATACCTAGAGGCAAAGTTCCAGCAACAAGAAATATGATTCAGCTGCTGACTAGCTCAATAAAAAGGGTGCCACTCTAATGGAAAATGGAGCAAGTATTATACGATAGACAATACTGTGTATTTTGTGCTCACTGATCAAACTCAAAAGCTGCTGGCTACTAAATAAATAAGGTATCTGAAAAACTGCCAGTACACAGGATGCAGCATTCATGATGTTTCTTCTATAGCTCTTGAAATGATTAGTCATCACATGCTAAACTCTAGGTTTGACAATTTGCTATATCATCCTCACCACCACCACCACATAAAACTTGGAAAAGAAGTTGGGCAGTCAACAAATAAGGAATCTGACAGTTTTGTTAAATACTTTAAGAGTAATTTCACATTTGTTCTGGACTCCACAACTGATGCTTGTTCTGTAGACATGTTTAAGAAGGCTACTGGAACATGGGCTGTGGAATCAATTTCAGTTATGGTGTCTGAGGATGTAGACAGGTTTAAACTGACTGCATGCTTTATTGATCTCTGCCAATTTTGGCTGGTAAAATCTAACAGAGATGGGTTCAGATCCTGGCAGTAGCTAGTAAATACCTCTTTATAACAGACATTTATTTGAAAATTGCTTTGAAGAAAGCAGTAGTGTGTCCTCTTTTGAAGAAGTCTATCCATGATCCAAACAAAGCTGTTAGATCTATACTACCCAAGTGCAAATATCTCACTCCTAGGAAAGGTACTTGAAAGGATGGTCTTTAACCAGCTGCAAGATTTTCTGGATGAGACAAAGTATCTAGTCCCATATTAACCTGGCTTGAGACCTGGACACAGTACAAAGCAACTTTGATCCTCTCAGCTGGTAATCATATTTAAAAGATAAATGAAAGGTGTACTCTATTGATATCTCTATAACCTCTTGGTACCATTGATGGATAACCTCCTAGATGGCTTAGTGAGTTGGGAATGGCTCATATAGAGTTCTGCAAGGTGTCATTTTGACTCCTGTACTATTTAACATCTGTAGAAAACCAAAGACAGCCAGCATGGTTTAATGGTATGAGCACCGGACTATGGCCTGGGAGTTCCCTGCTCAGCCATAGAAACCTATTGGATAACCTTGGACAAGCCACACATTCCCAGCCCCCAAAGCTTCTGACTTCACCAGAAGTCAGAAACAATTTGAAGGCACACAACAACAGAAAATCAAAATAAGGTCTCATTTAGGGATCTGGAATGGCATATTATCAATGTGAAGATGATAGCCAGCTCTATTTCTGCTCCAAGCAGCAGCCAGTTACCAGGCAGGTGCTCTCACACTGTCATTGGACTTTGGAAGATAAATTCCAATCAAATCTTGGAGCTTGCAGACTTCTCTCCAACTGAACAATTCTCAGGAATTTTAGGGCATGTTTTAAAGCAAGCTTGAAAAATGTCTCTATTCATACAGCCTTATAAATTACTTTTTTAAGAAAAAGAAAGAAAATAAAAACTGCTTGAATACTGTAAACCTAAGAATCAAAAAGTGTAAGTCACTGCTAGAAAGACCATCCTTCATGTTCTTTTTTAAAATCAGGTTAGGAATTTGGAATGCTTCTATTATAGTAGCATGCAAAATATATTTTTTAAAGGAGAGAAGTTCAATGTTCCCAACACTGTTAGATCAGTTACATTCAAGTAGCAAAAAAATGCACTGACAATTATTTCAGCTGGCCATGTTCTGCTTCAGTTGCCTGTAATGCCCAACTGTTAGGGAAAGCCTTAGCAACTTTCATACTGGGAGGAAAAAGTGTGAACCAGTGATCTGGGAAAGCCTGGTTAGAGCCAGCTTATCACAGCCTTCAGAATGCTGTGATAAGGACCTATGAGAAGGAAAGCTATAAACTAGACAGGGGCATCAGTCGGGAGTACAGGGGGTACAAGCCACACCGGGTGACACCTCAGGAGGGGTCACCCAGTGTGCTGGTGGGAAGGGGTGCCTTCTGGGTCTGGCAGCTCTGCTGGCCAGGTTGGAAAGTGAGACTCCTTCCTGTCTCACTTGGCCAGCAGTGCTGCCAGACTCAGAAAAGGTATGAGGTGGCAGCAGCTTCCCACTCCCACCAGTGGTCACTGGTGGAAAGGATTGGCATCTAAATCTGGGTCTGGTGACTCTGCTGGCCAGGTGGGGAAATGAGTTGCCTTCCTTTCATACCCAGCCAGCAATTCTGCCAGAACTGTAAAAGTTTGTTGAAGAGAGGAGGGATATTAAAACATTATCTATACCAGGTGTCAAATATATTAGGTACACCACTGAACCTTGAGGCTTATCTGTAAAAGAGTTAGGCAGTCAGAAATAGAGTGAAGACTAATTAGGAAGAGAGGAATTGATAAGATCTGAATGGGGTTCAAGGAGCTGGGAATCTCGAAAGAGTTCAAGAAGTTCACATTTAACTTATTTTTTATATATTAAATATTTACTGTTTTATAGTTTTTTGTGGATTTTTCAGGTCACATAGCCTGAAAAACCCACAAAACACTATGGATGCCAGCCATGAAAGCCTTTGACTATTTACTGTTTTTGTTTTGTTTTGTGTTTTATTTTCTACAACTGTGTCTGACTCTTTACATTTAAGACTTGAAAGTGAAGACTGGTCACACTTTACTACACTGAATCCACAGCCATCCAGTATAGAAGCCAACTTGAAGCCTGAGCATCAAACCCAAGGAAGGGATCATAAGGGTAAAAAGGTGAGGTGCATGACAGGACCCAAGGGTTGGAACAGTGGGGTCAGCCCAGAGAGGGGATTCACACAACAGTCTTTACTAGTTTGTGACACAGATTAGAAACAGAAACCATCTCTGATTTTTTCATGGTCCGGGGTGTGCAAAGGTTGAGGTCCTGAATCTATTGGGTGACAATTGTTCTTTCTTTTGAACAACCCTTAGACTTACTGGTGTGTGCAGAGCTCAATCTGATCAAGGATTAAAAATGAAACAATTATATATATTATATCAGAAGTGGGGAAAGTGCACCCGGTGGATGATACGGGGCCCCAGGACTCTACATTTGTGACTCTTGAATGCCCTCATCAGTCCTCTCTTGTTATTATTATTATTATTATTATTAACCTTTATTTATGAAGCGCTGTAAATTTACACAGCGCTGTACATGCAATCTTTTTAGTTAGACGGTTCCCTGCCCTCAGGCTTACAATCTAAAAAGACATGACACAGAAGGAGAAGGGAGTGGTGGAGGGAAAGGGTAAGAGGTCCAGCAGTTCCTCTCAACCTCCGAGGTCTGGACCAAGGCAGATGGACTGGAGGGAGGGCAAGGCTTCATAATGGATGGTTAATCATTATCCAGAGAAAATACATAATCACAAGTAGGATAATACATACTGTATACAGTACATAGGAATACAGGAAATGGATCGATAAACAGCCAACAACAGAACATCAGATAGTAAGCGACAATTATGCGATGCCTGGGAAAGCTTCTCTGAATAGGATGGTTTTCAGCTCCGTTTTGAAGCTGGTTAAAGAAGTGATGGCTCTTGCTTGTGGAGGAAGAAGGTTCCAGGAGTGAGGGGCAGCAAGTGAAAAGGGGCGAATCCGGGATGGGGCAGAGGAAATCCTGGGCTGAGACAGGAACCCTTGACTACCAGAACGGAGGGCCTTGGTGGGAAGGTGAAGAGAAAGAAGGTCTGATAAGTAAGGAGGGGCCAGTCCATGGAGGGCTTTGAATGTCGACAGCAGGAGCTTATACTGAATGCGGAAAGGGAGAGGGAGCCAGTGAAGGGATGCCAACACAGGAGAGATGTGGTCAGAGCGGTGGGTGGAAGTGATAATGCGTGCAGCTGAATGCTGGACAGAGATTAAAGGACGGAGGTGAGAAAGAGGAAGCCCAGCCAGGAGGACATTACAGTAATCAAGTCGTGAGATCACTAGGGCATGGACCAGGATCTTGGCAGTAGAGGCGGAGAGATATGGTCGGATTTTGGCAATATTGTACAAAAAGAATCTACAAGCCTTGGCTGTGGTCTGGATCTGAGGGATACACGACAGAGAAGAGTCAAAGATAAAGCCAAGACTGCGGGCTTGCTGGACTGGTTGAATGGAAATGTTGTCCACAGAGACAGAAAAGGAGTGTTGAAGGTTGGGCTTAGGAGGAAAGACAAGGAGCTCCGTCTTGGACATGTTGAGCTTCAAACGCCGATGGCGCATCCACTGCGAGACAGCTGTAAGGCAAGATGAGACTTGCTGTTCAAGCCTTGGAGAAAGGTCAGGGGCAGAAAGATACAGCTGGGTGTCATCGGCATACAGATGGTAGGAAAAACCAAAAGAGCTGATGAGTTTTCCTAAGGACAGTGTGTAGAGAGAAAACAGAAGGGGACCCAGAACAGAGCCCTGGGGAACTCCAACAGATAAGGGAACAGGAGAAGAAGTCAGACCCCCTGCAACTACTGCAAAAGATCTGCCAGACAAGTAAGATCTAAACCAGTCGAGAACAGAGTCTGAGAACCCAAGGCCAGAGAGTATGTCAATTAGGAGACAGTGATCAACAGTGTCAAAGGCTGCAGACAGATCGAGAAGAATGAGAACAGAGTAAAGGCCATTAGCCTTGGCCTGTAAAAGGTCATTCGAGATCTTAGTGAGAGCTGTCTCTGTAGAATGCCTTGGGCGGAAACCAGACTGAAAGGGATCAAGGATGGAATTGGCTTCAAGAAACTCAAGACAGCGCGAATAGACAACCCGTTCCAAAACCTTAGAAAGAAAGGGGAGAAGAGAAATCGGACGATAGCTAGACAAAGAGGAGGGGTCAAGAGAAGGTTTTTTCAGAATTGGGGAAATGAGAGCATGTTTGAAGTCCGAGGGGAAGGAGCCTGTAGAGAGAGAGAGATTGAAGATATGGAGGAGCGAGGGCAGAAAGGAGGGAGCTATAGAGATTAGAAGACGAGTAGGAATAGGATCAAGAGGACAGGTAGCAGGTTTGGAAGAGTTCAGAAGTGTAGAGAGTTCATCCAAAGAGGCAGGAGGAAAGACAGAAAATTTGTTAGGCGAAGGTGATAGAAGATTAAGAGCAGAAGAAGAATCAGGAGGGACTATCTCAGAGCGAATAGTGGTAATCTTAGAGATGAAATAGTTAGCAAAGTCATTAGGAGAGAAAGATGAAGAGACTGGAGGAGAGGGAGGTTTAAGCAAAGTGTTGAAGGTGGAGAACAAACGCTGCGGGCACCTCTCATTGGCAGAGATCAATGATTTGTAATAATTCTGTTTAGCCATAGAGAGGGCGCGTGAGAAGGAAGAAAGAACAAATTGTTGGCAATATTTGGCCCCAAAGCACACAGAGTGCACCTCAGGCACATAGAAATATACCAAAAATATCCACACAAGCACCTCAGAGCCCCACACTACTCCAAAATGTTTTCACTTCACTCAGCAGTCCCTCTCAAAAAAGCAATAGGAATTGATGCAATGTCATTTCCTGTTGCCATTTTCAGCGGGACTGCAGAGAAAAATTGAGATATTGGATTTGCTGTGAGTGGGAAATGCAGCCCATCTGGAGAGTCTGGGGGGAAACTGGCCCATGACCCCCATGCAGTTGCCCACCCACATTCTACCAACTAATATTTGCAACCTTATGTTTAAAAAAAGTCAATTGATTTCCACATTGTTAGAAGATCATTATATTATGTATGCACTTAACAAAGATTTGGAAAAAAGCAGGTACGTTAGAAATGCATTGTCTCTCAATTCAGAGATCCTTAAAGGGGAGACTGTAATAGATGAGCAGTGTTAATCTCCTGTGTCTTCATAGGAAATGCTAGACTGAGGTGCATGTTTCAAATTACAGAGCCAGTTGGAACAACCTGCACATCCTTTCTCATGATATATATAAAAATATTTCCACTTTGTGATTTCATTCATTGTTTTTGTTATATTTGTAAACAATACTAAGGGCATTGCCAGTTGGGTGATATAAAAACATTCCAAATAAATAAAGGGGAATTAATCCAAGGAAACATGGTAAACAGACAAGGGATGAAATGGAATGCTAATGCCATGTGCATATCCCAAAATCCTGTCTGTGTGCTGTGTGAACAGAAAAAAACAACAAATTAACTTACTGTTTTTAAAGCAATCTAGAGAAAGCTTCTCAGTGTGTTAGTTTGCTGGGTCTTCTATTGGTTGGGGGTATGTGTCACATGAAGGAGAATTTGGGGTGTCACTAAAGGGCAAACTAATTCTCATTATCTCATTTCATGTTTTGAACACTGTACAGTTTTGTACCTCAGGCAAGGTATTGTTTAGGGCCACGTCTGCTGCCTTGCCACTGCCAGAGGTAACTCTCAGAGTCCCAGGCCAGCAAAGCTTTGCTAGCTCTTGACATACGAGGTCCCGATGATTTCTATCCTGGCAGCTAATATTAACAAATGACTAAGGTTTTTCAGGCTTGTTAAGCACTATTCAGTGCTGGAGGAGTGATCCTCTAGTTTCTTATCTCTGTGTCATCTGTCACAGGTTCTGCCTTCATTATATCACTGATACCCTGAGAGAAGGATTGTCTTTTGCCCTCTAAAAACACTTTGCTACCTGTATTCATTGTCTAGGTACTTCATGGTGATGCAATATAAACTATTTTCAGGAAATGCAGACCTGTTCAAGACCTCAAACCTGCTGCAGTTGATTATGTTAATTCTACCAAAATGAGAATAAAAGTCACCTCCACAGATCTCAAAAGGACAAATGTAACAGAACCTATAATACTTGCTTAACAAAACAAAAAAAAAAAAAGCAGGGGTAAGAAGTGTGAAGACAAATATAGATATGATTCACTAGATCTGTTTCCTGCTTATTGCAAAACCACAGAGATAAAACTCATTTAATTATATTACTTTGCATTTATGCTTGTATACATAAGAGAAAGTCTGAGTACTTAATGTGAGTTACTGAATAAATATACATTATTGTCTGTCATTTCTTACCAAGAGCTCACATCATTGTAATTGCTGTTGCATTGTTTTGTTTGTTTTTAATTTATAACACTAACATTACACTTGATCAAGGATCAGCAACATGCCAGATTCCAGAATCTTAAACAGGTGGGCATGGGATCGAGGAGGATAGAAAGGTGGTTGGGTACAGTTTTTCCAGCCTCTGGAAAACTATATGGCAAGTTGACATTGCCTTTTCTTAAAAAATATACCTCCCCCCATGTCAAATGGTTTAGTATCCTAACTATATAATGAACAGCAGAATTGTCCCTCCCACCCACCCACACAACCCCCACACACAAACTAAAGATATTATCCTAAGGCTGCAGTCCTATGCACATTGGACTCCATGAGACTCACTCCTTAGTAGATATGTACACAACTGTTTTGTCAGCATAAGGAATAGTCCATGCTCTTTGTATAGAGATAGGCCTCCTATTTAATTAAAAGCAAAATCCTGCGCAATGGGAATTACTCATAAATAATGAGGAGAAGGGTAGAAGTACAGTCGGCCCTCCTAATACATGGATCTGATATCCGCGCCCTTGAATATACGTGGAGAGGTGAACTTTGCTATTTGCAATGGCATGCATGCCAGCATGCGCACCCTTGCTGCGCACATGGGGGCATGCTCCATTCAAGCCTTTGGGGCTTGAATAAGCACGAGCCTCCATTTTTGCAGGGGGTCCGTTCGGAAATGGACACCCCCCTCATGAAAACAGAGGGCTAGATGTATAACCTTATTGAGTTTTGTTCAATGTATATCAATGACATACCCCACCTGAAAAAACTTGCCAAGGAAAATCAGTAATAGGTTAGCCTTAGGGTCACCATAAGTAAAACATGACTTGGAGACACACAACAACCACAAATCTACTCAAGATGAAGTGTGTGCAAAGGGATCATGCAGAACCTTTTAGTCTAACTGATCAAAAAACATTGTAGCATAAGCTTTCATAGACTTGGTCTGTTTCCTCAGCCATGTTTCTGATATTCCAGACTAACAGAACTTTATCTCTGAATTCTGCCCCCTGAAAATGAAATGGTAAGAGTATTCTCACAATTAACATGATAAACAGCCACTTGCTTGGGATTTGTGAACAATGGTAATGAATAGAGGCAATAGTAGGATGTGGATGATGTCCTCCATCTACTGAAAATATAAGCAGAGGAGCACAAGGGATGTTTGCCACCCACCACCATGACATTCTCCCAAAGAATGTCCATTTGATGGACTTTCTTACAATACACTTGTCATGGAAAACAAAGTAGAATGCCCTTACATGCAAGAAGCCTGTTGTTACATGTGAAAGATTTCATAGATGGACTCCTCCTGAGATGTTACTTCTGTTATGCTAGCAGTTGTACTATTATGCTATGTTATATGTGTTTTATCATATCATTATGTGTTGTCCATTTACATTTTTATATTTATTTTATGTAGCTCCTGAAGAAAGCCATAAAATATCAATATTTGGCCAAAGCATACTGAAATTTTTCTAAAATAAAACAACCATCTATCGAGCTCATTAAGACATGGCTCTCCTTTTATCCTGTGGATCATATTGGGTGCTCTCTGGGGTTTGGGGTTTTTTCCTTTATTATTTTTATTATTATTAAACTTTATTTCTAAAGCGCTGTAATTATACACAGCGCTGTACAAAGTTGGCAAAATTAAGGAGTATATAAAAGCCTGCCCAAGGCGTACACTCTAAGATAATAACAATTAAATAGAGAAATAGATAAAATTACCATGTAGAAAAGAAAAGACAAATTAAAAACATCACATATAAAAGCAGATCACATCACATCATACATTATCAGACAGCCAGATGACAATCACAAATTCCCTGAGAACGCTTCCCTAAACAATATGGTTTTCAGTTCAGCCTTAAAGCTGGTTAGGGAAGTGATGAGTTGTGCATGCAGAGGAAGAAGGTTCCAGGAATGAGGGGCAGCAAGAGAGAAGGGACGGATCCAGGATGGGGCAGAGAAGATCCTGGGTTGGGAGAAGAGACTTTGGCTACCAGAGCGGAGAGTGCGAGTAGGGATGTAGGGAGAGAGAAGATCAGTTAAATAAAGAGGGGCCAGCCCATGCAGAGTTATAAAGGTGAGTAGCAAAAGATTGTACCTGATGTGGAAAGGAAGAGGGAGCCAGTGAAGGGAGGACAACAGAGGGGAGACATGATCATAATGACGAGCAAATGAAATAATGCATGCAGCTGAATGCTGAACAGAAATTAATGGGTGGAGGTGAGAGAGAGGAAGCCCTGCCAAGAGGAGGTTACAGTAGTCTAGTCGTGAGACCACTAGGGCATGGACCAGTGTTTTTGCGGTAGAAGCTGAGAGATATGGACGGATTTTGGCAATATCATAGAGAAAAAATCTACAGACTTTGGCTGTAGTCTGGAACTGGGGGATAAATGACAAATAGGAGTCGAAAATGAAACCGAGACTGCGGGCTTCCTGGACCGGCTGGATAGAGATGTTATTGACAGAAACAGAAAAGGAATAGTAAAGGGTGGGCTTAGGAGGGAAAACAAGAAGCTCAGTCTTGGACATATTGAGCTTCAAACGCCGATGGTGCATCCAGTGGGAGACAGCTGTTAAACAGGATGACACTTGCTGCTCTAGCTCTGGTGAAAGATTAGGGGTGGAAAGGTACAGCTGGGTATCATCGGCATACAGATGGTAGGAGAAACCAAAAGAACTGATAAGTTTGCCAAGGGAAAGTGTGTATAAAGAGAACAGAAGGGGACCCAAAACAGAGCCCTGAGGAACTCCAACAGATAAGGGGACAGAAGACGAGGTCTGACCACCTGAGACCACTGAAAAAGATCTATCTGATAAGTAAGATGTGAACCAATCGAGAACAAGGCCCGAGAAACCAAGGTCAGAGAGTACATCTATTAGGAGACAGTGGTCCACGGTGTCGAAGGCCGCAGACAGATCGAGAAGGACAAGGATAGAGTAAAGGCCATTTGCCTTGCCCCGCAAAAGATCATTCGAGATCTTAGTAAGGGCCTTCTCTGTGGAGTGCCGTGGGCGAAAACCAGACTGGAAGGGATCCAGAATGGAGTTGGTTTCAAGAAACTCAAGACAGCATGAATAGACAACTCGTTCCAGCACCTTAGAAAGAAAAGGAAGCAGAGAGATTGGACGATAGCTAGCCAAGGAAGAGGGGTCGAGAGAGGGTTTTTTCAGGATAGGGGAAACTAAGGCATGTTTGAAGACTGAGGGGAAGGAACCCAAAGAGAGAGAGAGATTAATGATATAGAGGAGGGAGGGTAACAAAGAGGGGGCTATAGAAATTAGTAGACAAGAAGGAAATGGATCAAGAGAGCAGGTGGTAGGTTTGGATGAGTTCAGCAGCGAAGAGAGTTCTTCCAAAGAAACAGGAGGAAACACGGAGAGTTTATTAGTAGGAGGGGTGAGGAGATTAATGGTGGGAGCCACTTCATGAGGAGTTAACTCAGAACGAATGATAGTGATCTTTGTAATGAAGTAATTGATGAAGTCGGAGGGAGAAAATAATGGAGAGACGGAGGGAGGAGAGGGTTTTAACAGTGTGTTGAAACAGGAGAACAAGCGCTGCGGGCGCTTCTCATTGGCGCAGATCAATGATTTAAAGTAGTCTTGTTTTGCCATCGACAGGGCGCGTGAAAAAGATAAAAGAATGAATTTATAGTGGATAAAGTCGGCCCACTTTCTCCAGAGACGTTCGGCTGCTCGGGAGCAGGACCAGAGAAATCTAACAATGGGAGTGATCCAGGGCTGAGGCCTAGTCGTAGAGGAAGAGGAAGACACGCGCGTAGATACTGGGGCAAAGCTGTCAAGAGTTGAGGAGAGAGTAGAATTCAATAAAGACATAGCTGAGTCAGCAGAGTCCCCAAGATTGAGAGAAGCGAAGGATGAGTCCAAGGACTGAGTGAAATGGGTAAGGTTAAGAGAATGAAGATCACGGAACTGGCGGAGGACGGTATGATGGGGAGATGGGATGTAGGTAAGAGTAAAGGAAAGTAGGTGATAGTCAGATAGGGGAAAATCAGAAGCTGAGTAGTCGGACACGACACATTTGGAGGGGAGAACTAAGTCAAGACAGTGACCAAGGGAATGGGTTGGAGAGTTGGAATGTGGTTGAAGACCGAAGGAAGCTAAAAGAGAGCTGAAGCGGGAGATTGAAGAATTCTTGGGATCGTCAAGGTGGATGTTAAAGTCGCCTAAGATCAAGGAAGGGAATGTATCTGAAAGGAAAAATGTCAACCAAGACTCGAAATCTGTGAAAAACTGAGACGCTGAACCAGGAGGACGATAGATGATGGCAACCCGAAGTTGCAGAGGAAAAAAGAGTCTAATGGAGTGTAATTCAAATGAGGAGAAGGAATAGCTGGGGGGAGGAGAGAGAACCTGAAACTGGCAGGACTTTGATAATAGGATGCCGACCCCTCCTCCGCGACCCTCAGGGAGGCCAGTGTGGGTAAAGGAGAGACCACCTAGAGAAAGGGCAGCAGAGGTAGCGGTATCGTGGGCCGGAAGCCAAGTTTCAGTGAGGGTGAGAAGATTAAATGATTGTGACAGAAAAAGATCATGGATCACCGTTGCTTTTGGGGCAGCGGAGCAGCAGTTCCAGAGAGCGCAAGAGAATGGGAGTTGAGAGATAGGGAGGGGGCGGATAGGGATGAGATAAGGAGAGGGAGAGGTGCGAGGTGCGAGGAGCCATAGGGAAGAGAGGTTTGGGTAACAAACAGATGGCAGGAGAAAATGCAGAAAAGAGAAAAGCAGAAAAATAAAGGCACAGTCCAACAGTGCTGAATGGGATGGGCTGATGATCCCAAGACATGAGGGAGTTGACAGAGAACAAAGGGTAGCTATGGGAGCCTCTGGACGTCCCAGGTTCTAAGGGTGAGGGAAGCAGGGATGGCTGAGGGGATGCTGCCCCACCTCTCTCTCTGCTGAGCTGAAGGTGCTGCTGCTACTGCAAGGAGTCCCAGAACAGTGGGAAGAGGGAGGGAAGGTCAGCATTCAAGAGAGGTTCCTCTCAGGAGGCAGGCTGGCTGATATTCACACTACTTAATAAACCTGCATACAAAGGTATAAATATACCTATATGAAAGCAATTTCCCATTAGTTTGCAAGACAAGTACAGCTCTGCCCTCCCACAAAGGCTTCCAGAACAGCTGGGAAGCAACTAACCACACTATTCCCACCACCTCCACAACTACTACCACTTGTATATTCTGTTAACTCTAATGGAATCTGTTAAGTGTGGAGAACTTTCCAGCCAGCATTATAGCTATCCACAGAGAAAACATGGGTAGGGGTGCACAGTGACAACAACCATGGGCAGAGAGCCAATACAGCCACACAGCACCCATCCACACATTCATTCAATATGCGGTGGAGAGGTCATATGTACCACCTTTAGTTTGGTAGCTCAAAATCAGTACTTTTTCCCCTTATAAGATAATTATTCTTACAGATAATCTGCAGCCCAAGACTCATAGAGTGATAGTTGGAAGAGACCATAAGGGCCATTCAGTCAAACTACCTGCCATTCAAGAAGGCACAATCAAAGCACTCCCAACCGATGGCCATCCAGCCTCTATTTACAAACCTCCAAAGAAGGAGACGCCACGATACCCTGAGGCAGTGTATTCCACTTGTATTGATGCAATAAATTAAAGGAGAGGAGACAGTCATCACATTTGGATGTAGGGCCAGTTGCTATCTGGCTTCTAGGGGAAGTGCAAGTTTGATTTTCTCTAAGACCCAGTCATTTGTCTTTTTGGATATTAGTGGTATTTGCAGAACTCTCTTCAGCACCTCATTTCAAAGGAATCAATTGTCTTCCTCGATTACCTCATTTCAAAGGAATAGATTCCCTTCCTATCAGTTTTCTTCACCATTCAGCTTTCATAACCATACATAGAAATCAGACATTCTATAGCATTGATGATAATACATTTGGTATTTAATGACAGATCTTTACAATGGAGAATATTTGGAGTAAATCCAATGAATTGGCCTTGTCTTTCAAGAAAATATGTCTGCAATTTTCTCTGAAAAAATCCCTTCTCAGAAAGTTTGGCCTGCCTCAGTAGCGCCAGCCTGGGAACAATACTAGGGCTCTGTAAGGCTGGGCATCCATACACATCCAGCCCTACTTTCAGTGCCCATAGAATCATAAAATCGTAGAGTTGGAAGAGACCACAAGAGCCATCCAGTCCAACCCCCGGCCATGCAGGAAATCTCAGTCAAAGCATCCTCGACAGATGGCCATCCAGCCACTGTTTAAAGACCTCCAAGGAGGGGGACTCCACTACACTCCAAGGGAGTGTGTTCCACTGTCGAACAGCCCTTACTGTCAGGAAGTTCCTCCTAATGTTGAGGTGGAATCTCTTTTCCTGGAGTTTGCATCCATTGTTCGGGGTCCTAGTCTCTGGAGCAGCAGAAAACAAGCTTTGCACCCTCCTCAATATGACATCCCTTCAAATATTTAAACAGGGCTATCATATCACCTCTTAACCTTCTCTTCTCCAGGCTAAACATCCCCAGCTCCCTAAGTCATTCCTCATAGGACATGGTTTCCAGACCTTTCACCATTTTAGTCGCCCTCCTTTGGACACGCTCCAGTTTCTCAATGTCCGTTCTGAATTATGGCGCTCAGAACTGGACACAATATTCCAGGTGGGATCATCATGCACCACCTTGATGCAGTCCCATCCACACAGGGCATGCGATGATGATGCAAGGGTGTCCGAGCGCCCAAATGGCACTCACCAGAAGAGGCGTCATAGTGGCATGTCGCAGCACTTATGATGCTTCTAAAAAGAAGCCGCTCTAGGTGGCTTCTTATTAAGGAGTGTATCGGTGCCATGCTGTGTGGCTGGCACAGCACCGGCAAGGGACAAAGATGGGTGGCATGGAGCCACCCGTCTGTATCCCCCCTAGGTTGGCCTGTGGCTTTTCCAGAGCAAAAAGGAGCATCTATTCCTGAACCTGGAAAGTAATTTTTAAGGAGAATGATTATCATAATATGATGAAGCCATCCATAAATAAATAGTAATAGGATGATGCTCTGGGACTCAGACCATCATCTTGCCACTGCTCAGGAATGGATGGTTTTAGCATGCCATTATGGCAATGCTATTTTATTCCTCATTTTATCTCCTCAAGAACTACAATGGAATTTATAATAAACAACTTCAGTATTTCATCACAAGTCATGCCACTGATCAATACTTCTTTTTTTAGTACTTGGTCAATGAAAATGTACTATTCTTCCCCTATGGGCTGACTCCTCATTTTATCTGGGAATGCCCCTTTCCCCTCATTTTGGCTTAATTCTGTTCCATTTTCTCTATAATACAAAGGTGAAGGTTCCCCTCATCACTGCATCACCCACCATGTCATGGAAAGCTTCTGATTTTCTCTGCTCACTCAGACAGCAAAAGGCAGGCACTACCAAAACCAAAGGAAAACCTTCCACAACTCTGGGAAAACAGAAATAATGAATTTTGCACCAATTAAGATAATAAAATTAAAAGTTACGCAAAATGAAAAGATGCCGATGTCAGGTTCATTGTGATGTCTTTTTCTCCTTTTTCTCAGGATGGTGAAAAAAGTCACAAAACGATGAAGTGGTTTAGATTGAGGTGACTTCCCTCCAGTTAAGGAGGGATTTGAATCCAGATTATCCTTGTTTAACCATTCTCTCCATCTGTATAAAGAAAGCCTCTGCTGATAAAGCCAAATTTTATAAAGATCTTGTTACAAATAATATGCTACATGTTCTGAGTTTGTTTTTGTAATAACTAAGGCATAGTTAACATAGTGGGGAATAACTTTACTCTTCTTTCAGTATAACTGTGATTGTTTTAGTTACTTCTTAAGGTACAGTAGGGAGGGTGCATGTGCATGTGGCCTCACTGTATAACTAGTGGTTTATAGCATTCTACTGTGTGTTTTTAAACTATCTCAAAACAATAATTTACTTACTTCTAGAGGAGAAAAAGGGCTTGGGTTGTAATAATAATAATAATAATAATAATAATAATAATAATAATAATAATAATAATAAATTTAAAAAGTATCTTTCGCTTTTGTTATACAGCCAGGAAATTTAATAGTGGCAGTTAGTCATCAGAAATTTCAGGCACATATATCTCTAGGCTAAGATGCAAATGACTCTTTCAGTTACATCCATTTGCCATCTTTCTTAAAAACAATTAAATCAATACCATCATTTGCATGCAGCTTGAGTATTAAAAAATATCCAAAAAGTTTATACAGGTCAGAGGTCTTTTTTCTTAAAGTTCCTAGTAGGATATCAGGTGCCAGAACATCATTAGCAATTCTGGGAGCTTCACATATTAACCGGAAAAGCTGAATTATGGTACTTTTCTTAGGGTTATTAATCTTTATCAAGCAGTAGATGTTCCCACAAGGTTGAGTAAAAGAGAGGATAGAATAATTAATTGGATTTTAGATAAAGTAACCTGGCTGATAGCATTGCTAATAATGGTGTTTCTATTGACCTGGATCCGTGATGTTTTCCTTGATAGCATGCATTGCACGTGAAGAACAGATATCAGAATGCATTAGCAATTAGATGTAAACATGATTTTTAAGATGGAATGGCAATAGAGTGGGCCCTTACCTTACGTGGAGGATCTGTTCCGGACACCACCACCACCACCCCATAAAGCAAAAACTGTGTATGCTCAAGCCCCATTGAATGCAATGGGACTTGTGCTCATGGTGTGGCAGGGCACACGCCATTCATTTTATTACAGTGTGGCTTCAGCATAAGCTGAAAGCCACATATGGTGCACCTGCGTATGGAGCGGGCACACTGTATCAACAGTGGATTTTAATACTGAGACAGCATATTAGGCTTCCCTATGTTAATCATCACTTAAGATGGTATAAGCAGGAGAGGGGCAGTGAATCCTTGGCCATCTGATTTTTATTCAGCCACAGTTTCTACAGGCCTTCATTATTGTCCATGCCAAGTGCAGATAACTAGAGTTCTAGGTCAAAACATTTGGAGAGCCAAAGGCTTCTCAGCACTGGTGAAAAGCAAATTACTACCTTTATGTATTCTTGCTGTCCTTCTGGCATCTTGCAAATTCAAAGTGTTGGCTTGTGTATATCAATCA
>NC_056523.1:164828153-164876167 GCF_019175285.1 Sceloporus undulatus
TCAAAACATTTGGAGAGCCAAAGGCTTCTCAGCACTGGTGAAAAGCAAATTACTACCTTTATGTATTCTTGCTGTCCTTCTGGCATCTTGCAAATTCAAAGTGTTGGCTTGTGTATATCAATCATAATGCAGAAAGATGTTTTCTAGAAAGTCTGTTACTTTTTCTGTAAGGGGAAATTGGAACATCACCGCAGGTTACCTTCTCATATGTGTGTTTTCAAACAAGTGGTTTGGTTTACAGGGGTACCCCGGGTTACGAAATTAATTCGTTCCGCCGCCGCTTTCGTAACCTGGAATACTTCGTAAGGCGAAAAAGCCATAGGCGCTAATGGGGAAAAGCCGCGATTTCGTGTGAAATAGTGCCGAAAAGCACCAAAAAATTTTTCGTAACCCGAAATAACCTTCGTAACCCGGAACAGTTTTTTTGAATGGATTTTTTTTCGTAACCCGGAAATTTCGTAAGGCGGCGCATTCGTATCCCGGGGTACCAGTGTACTTACATTAGTTTACCTACATAATGTTTAAATCATCCAATTAAAGACAGATGGTGAACCAATTAAAAAGTTGACACTGGCATTTGAAATGGAGTGGGGATGGGAAATGGATGGATAGGGGAAGACTTTGAATCTGTCACATCTAAAGACCCTTCATTCCACAGACATGGGCCCAGAATAGGAAATAGTTGTATGCCTTGAAGTCATTTCTGACTCATGGTGAACCAAAGTTTTCTTGACAAGATTTGCTTTGGGATGTTGACATTGACTTGCTCACATTGATTGATTGATTGAAATTTTATTTATATACCGCCGTTCCTATGATCACGGCGGTTTACAAAACAAAATGTATGGGAGGAGCCTCTGTCTACAGGCTAGCCCCTGAGGGTACTGGGCCAGCCTTCTCTCTCCTTCAGAGGCCGAATGATGACAGTTGGGGAGGGAGGAGCCTCTGTCTTCAGGCTAGCCCCTGATGGTACTGGGCCAGCCTTCTCTCTCCCTCAGAGGCCGAACGATGACAGTTGGGGAGGGAGGAGCCTCTGTCTTCAGGCTAACCCCTGATGGTACTGGGCCAGCCTTCTCTCTCCTTCAGAGGCCGAACGATGACAGTTGGGGAGGGAGGAGCCACTTTCTTCAGGCTAGCCCCTGATGGTACTGGGCCAGCCTTCTCTCTCCCTCAGAGGCCGAACGATGACAGTTAGGGAGTTAAATTGGGTTGTGTGGCAGAGTGGGAATTTGAATCCTGTTCTCCCTGAGCCCTAGTTCAGCACTCAAATCACAACACCCCACTGGCTGTCATGGGAGACAACCTCCCTATCCATGACACTGGCATCATGAGATGAAATTTGTGGGAGCGGACTATTCAAGAAATATGCAAACTAACATCATAGGAGGGGTGAAAAGGGATTAAGCCATCACTCCTCTCCTTCTGCCCCAACCACCAGTAAGGAGATGGTGCCTAGGAAGTGGTGGTTTCCAACCAGAGATGACACTGGATACTCCTTTATCCAACACATAGGATTGTTCTGTCCCAGTCCCAATCAACACTTGCTGATGAAGAAGAAAAATCACTGTATTCTATGAGGTTTATTTCCATGCAAATGTACATGGGACAACAGCTTTACAGCACAATTCTGCATATGCCTACTCATTGTGTTCTTTGAAGCTAGCTTGCAGGTAACTAGGAAGACCTAATAAATTCAAATTGAAGTTACATTTTTATTGTAAATTTTTAAATGGTTTTATTTGTGAGCTACCTTGGGTCCCTTTCTGAGGTAAAGGCAGCATAGAACTGAACTGAACTGAAATAAATATTTTCCAAAGCATAGTAAGAGTGCACAACATGGATAAGAAAGAGCTTAAACATCACATTCTCCATTTATCCCTCATCCAGGTACTTGTATAACATATGGGCATCCATGTTATGAAATGTGAAAAGCAGTTTCTATGACATGTGATAGCATCTGATGCTTCTTCATTCATCCCATGTTTCCATAGAATTTGTGCGTTTCTAATCTATTCTGTCAGGCACTCACTTAGGAAGTAAGTCAAAGTGGCTTTTTTCCATGAGCTTTACATTTTTCCCCTGAAGGCATTAGCTATATATGTGCTCAAAAAGAGAGATGTGGCTTTAGCTCAGAAAGAAATACCTTTGGGCTATGCACATGTACAGACCAGTAAATGGAAAAAGAAATCAATTACCCAAAAGATCCAAGGAAATAGTAACTGCGACAGGAATAATAAAAGTGCTTAGTCCTCAATTTATGAAAGCAATAGAATATGTGAATAGCCTACACCTCATGATGCTGTCAAATGAGAGGGTCAAACATCTCAGAGACAGAGACATTTCCAGCAGCACTCAAGGTAGCTCTGTCCAAAAAGAAAGAAAACAATCTGATTTAGCAGCAAAACTAGAAAGCATCTGGGCAACTCACAGGAGCTGTCTGGATCTCTGGAGATGGGATGGGCGCCCCTGGTGCCCTCGTGTGGCATGAGGACGTCACATCCGCACCACCCTGTTTGGAGGTGGTGCGTTCGTGACGGCCTAATGGTGGCTCCCATCTAGAATGTGCGCCGCCATTTTGTACGTACCATGTAAGTACTAGGGTTGGGGACGTCTCGAAGAAACGCCCCCGGGCAACCCTAGTACATACACGGTACGTACTTTCGGTGCATCTGTAACACGCCATAGTTACATCACATTTTAATGCTCTGCATGGGGAAGCATCTGAACAATTCCTGGGAAGATCATTTGGTACAAAGAACTGCAGCCAGAACTGGTTATAGGAATCATACCACATCTCTGCTCCAACAGTTTCACTGGCTGTTGATCTGTCTCCAGGTACAATTCAAAGTACTAATTGTGACCTATAAAACCCTATACAGCTTAGGTCTGACAGACTATCTCCTTGAGAAGCCAGTGCAGGTCCTGAGATTCTCAGCAGAGGTCCTTCACACATATCAAACACCTTCTCTTTCTCAAAAATAAAAATAAACTCCAAGAACAGTGGGCCCTTGGTATGTGCTGGGGTTCCAGGATCCCCTGTGGATATTATGTCCCATTAATTATAATGGTGCAATAAAATGTTGTCCCTTATATATAAGGGCAAAATCAAGCTTTGCTTTTCAGATTCTTTGGGTATTTTAAAAATAATATTGTCAAGTTTTAGATGGTTGAATCCATGGATAAAAAGTCTGTGGATATGGAGGGCCAGCTGTACTTACTTTGGAGAAGGCAAACAGCAGTATAGCCAGGCTGAACATCACATCCTAGCACCCAGCCCTGCCTGGAAAGGAAGCATTTTGAATGGTCGGTGCTAGCAGAGAATGCTATTGGAGGCACCACATAAGCTGGTGGGGAGGGAGTTGGGAATTCTTCTGTGGCTGATTTTATTCTAAGCTGAAGAAGTATTTAGGCACTTGTGGAGCTTGACTCTCCTTTAGGGAGAGCTTTTCTTAACACTCCAAATACAGTATGTCTCCACATTCAAGCATCAAGCATTTTATGGCATCCCTAGATCATGAAGAAGGGGATTGCCAGAAAAGATGGACAACCTTCCACTTCTGCAAGATGTATGCAAGAGACTGCTTTCCACTTTTGGAATATGTATGCAAGATTATGACAATTTAAGGTTTCTTTTTCATTAACCACTGGTTTCTGATGTTTTTCTTTATTTATAATATTCCTCACAACAGAATGCAACACTGTCCTGTCTGAGGTCCTCTATTAGCATTTACCATCAAAAATTCATGGAACAGCACTGACAGATTTTCTCCTTCTGTTTATGAGTCATTGGATTCAAACTGGTTTTGGGGGAACTCAGATTATTTCATTCCTGGAATATCTGGAGAAAAACTCAGAAGAAACTTTGCCACTTTCTATGTCCCTCCTTTTTGCTGCATTTTTATCTTTACACTATTTCATTGAATTCTGCATAAACTCCATTTACAGAATAATCGAAACACCAATTCCACCTCCACTTGCCTTTCTTTTTAAAAAACAAAGGTAAGAATTCCGAATCAGCTGTTTTAAAATTTATTTAAAAAGAAGCTGTAATCTATCTTGCAATGGCAGCAATTTTATTCTCATTTCATCTAATGGTTATGTTCTCATTTTAGTTATTAAAATTAATCTACTTCAATTATATTAAAATCAGTAGAACTGTGCTCTGCTATATTGATGGATAATAGCAATAAATGGGAAGAAGGATTCTGGAGTGTCATGCCGGCTAGAAAAAGCAACAGCACAGTAGTAACTGCTTGATAACAGGAGATGGAAGGAGAAACACACACCTCGCTTTCTGGCAGAGATCATCCAGTGAGATCATCCAGTGGGTGTCAATTACCGCCTAAAGTTGTATTGCCTGTATCTCCCCAAAGGCAGACACAAGCTTCAGGCACCCATGTTAAACAAGAAATGCAACTGTTTCTGAATATCAGTGCTGCAATGCAAGCCTCTCTTGTGCTGTTCTCTTTCCCACTCACTGTCCAACTTTGCAGCACCCCATAATAGTAAGCAATATTCCTCACCCAAAACTTCAGTAACTTTTCCCTTCTGTTGTTGTGTGCCTTCAAGTCGATTTTGACTTATGGTGACCCTAAGGTGAACCTGTCATGGGTTTTCTTCGCAAGATTTATTCAGAGTGGGTTTGCCATTGCCCTCCCCTGAGGCCGAGATAGTGTGACTTGCCTGAGATCACTCAATGAGTTTCCATGGCTGAGCAGGGATTTCAACACTGGTCTCTAGAGTCATAACCCAATACTCAAAACACTACACTGTTGCTGGTATTCTGGGATGTTCAGAACAAGCTTTTGTTTCTTTGCAGCTTTCAGACACTAATCCTACTATAACACATAAAGTAGTTAAATGTTGAGCAGGAGCAATTAAAATCGAACAGGTGATGACTTGCACCATGGATTAATAGAATGACTATCTAGTTGAACTTTGTCAGAAGTAGCTGAGTTCTGTTCCCTGAGAGATACAGTTGTCCCTCCATATTCACTAGGGTTAGGGGAACAAGACCCCTGTGAATATGGAAAAAACGCAAATAACAAAAACACTGTTTTTACCTGAAGGACACCTCTCTAGGAATCTCTAGGTCCTCCAGTGCAACTCTGTGGTCAATGTCCAACATACACTGACCATAGAATGGCACTGGAGTAGCTACAAATGGTCTTTCAGTGCAACTTTTAGTTAAAGTTGACCACAGAGTTGCACTGGAGGACCTAGACAGTCCTAGAGAGAACATATTAATGAAATGCGTGAATAATCAAATCCACAAATATCAAAGCCGCAAATATGGAGGGATGACTGTACATTGTTATCTGTATCTGCATTTTTACTGTATGTTTATAGGTATTTTTTTATTCCTTTTGTGAGTTTTGGATTGTATTTTGTATGCTCTAATTTGTTATTCTAATGGTAGTCTGTGGCCATAATAAATATTTATCTAAGCATCTATCTATTCATGCTGGCATTCCTACACCACCATAATTGTGATGGGAGGGTGGTGATTGTGTATGGGAGGGAGGGTGATGTTACCATAAGAGTGGGATTGGAGGAACCTTGTCCAACCTTATTTTTTAGGTTTTAAAAACAAGATCATAACATGAACACATGGACACAAATTTAGGCATTAATTGGTTTTGTCACTGGCTTTTAGCCCTGATGCAAGATGAATATATCTCTGTGTACCAGGTGCTGGAGAAAAACCAATGGGGGTGACCTTCAATGGATGCTGGTGGTTCTACTGTCACAGGGGCAGTGAATATGCTCCCCACAATACAGTCAGCACCCTGGATAGCTCCTTTAAAGTTTGAATAAAACCCAGGGTGTATTTACTACCCACTGGCCTTGGAACCCTCAGTCTCTACTGGAGCCTCTTGATTTCATGCCTTGCCTAGGGCCAGGTCATCTGCAGTCATCTGCCAAGGCTATCACTGGAAACAGCTTGTTTTTTCTGGATGGATTCTCTTTCCTATCCACGAGGGGAATATTTTTTAAAAAGCAACAACATGGTAAAATAAATTCATATCAAATCTTGGTTGTTTGCAGTGTGACCATTTGTTGCATAAAGCAGCCAGTTAGAGTTGAGTGTTCAATGGATGAGAGGGGGGCAAAATGATGCACCTGCAGCCCCAGTAGAAAAATCATTCCTGACACTTATCATTAAAACAGCATGACCAGTTAAAAGAATTGAATCAATTATAATTTAAAAATAATAAAATTCCATTAAAGTGACAAGAAAACAACTTATATTTAATACCAAGTAAACTGGGATGTGGTGACTTAGTGGTTAAGATGCCTGCTCTGACAACCGCAAGGTTGCCAGGTCAGCAATTCAAGACCCAAGCACTGCATGATGGAGTGAGTTCTCATCACTAGTCCCGGCTTCTGCCAACCTAGCAGTTCGAAAGCATGGAAAAGTGCAAGTAGATAAATAGGTACCACTTTGATGGGAAGGTAACAGCATTCCATGTGACTTGACAGTTAGTCATGCTGGCCACATGACCACAGAGTCGTCTTTGACAACACTGGCTCCCTTGGCTTAGTATTGGAGATGAGCACTGCCCACTATAGTTGGACATGACTAGACAATTATGACAAAGGAGAAACTTTTACCTACCTTAAAATATGCCCAAAGAAGCATTTCTTGTACTACTTACTAAAAGATCCTGCCAATCAGCAATTATATTCCTGAATTTAGAAAGGAAGGTGTAGAGAAAAGAACCTTCTGGAAAGGTTGTGTTTTAGGGGCAGGCTTGTGCAGGGCAAGGTGGGCCTTCAGATATTATAGGCAGCATCTGCCACAGGGTCCAAGACTAAAACCCATGGCTTGATTGCCAATTGCGCTCCCAGTTATGCCCCAAAAGAGCAGTGGAACATGCAAAAATTAACAGAAGGCAAAAGTGACCTCAGATCAGCACAATGCTTCAGTTGCTGATATTTGCACAACTGCTGTTTAAAATGCAAGAATAGGCCAGGATCTGCTGGACTTAATCCTGTCCTTCCCACTGCCATTCCTTTTTACTTGTGTGACTTGTTTTATTTAGATTGTAAGATGTAGGTCAAGGAACTGTCAAATTAACAAATTTGTAAGCCGCTCTGAGGGTCTTTGTGGTTCTCTACATGGATCAATACAATACAATACAATGCTACCTGGAATACATGAAGTCTGAGTATATGCAAAATAATTAAATGTACCCTTTGTCCTGTGTTTAGAAGCAGTGTGTCCCAAGAGACAGGCTATAATGGAGAAAACTGTGGGTCAAGCCAGTCCAAGTCATGCATCAGTATTCAAGGGAATATACTAGAGCTGAAAGGAGCAAGGTCTCAGTCATCCCAAAACCTGTTATGAGAAACCAGCAGCCATGATAACCAAAAGCCAAAAGGGAAAGACAAAGAGACCGTGAATCCAAAATAAATGCACACGTACAAAGCATACTGAAAGCCTGGTAGAATGACTAGCTGCAAATTACAAGAATTCCCAGCAGCTGTTGTGAGATTTATATCTGCCTGTTGTGAAATTTATAGCTGCCTTTAAGATGCCAGGTGGCTACTTGGTCAGCATTTCTCATTTATGTTTCTTCAAGAGACAGTGACTTTTCCAATGCTGATCCTGTTGCTGTCAATATGCAGCAAAAGATGGGTGTCTCCAAGATGTGACCTAAATACGGGCCCATTTTCCTGAAGTTCTGCATCACTCAGGTATGCCACTGGCTGCTCAGATTCAGGAAGGGAGCTGACATCTGAAGCCCAAGGCCTTTGGGGATCTGTCTTCTCTGTGTCAGATTCCTCAGATTCCATTGGTTGAGTATGACTGCTACCCTGACATATTTAGGATGCTAGTGTCTAAGCCAGGCGCAGACAACTTGTGGGACCTCTAGGTGATCTTTGGCTACAACTCCAATGATCCCTCCCCATTAGTTATTGTGGCTAGAGCTGTGGACCATAGTCCAACATCTGGCCTAGGCAAGTTTATACATCATTTAGCATATCTGCTGTTAAAATCTGACCACTGAGAGTGGCATTCCCAAGAACATCCAGTAAGCCATACCTAAACCAGCATTTTAATCCAGTGGATGAACCCAGTGTCCTACTGCACCAGTTTACACATTTGCTATGGGGAAGGAGTATCTGTAACCCTTGCTTCCACTATCCAGGCCATATATGCAGTAGGTCATTTCAGAAAGTACTGGTTGAAAAATGACTTAATTATCTTTAAACAGTCTTGATTGATCTTATTTAGAAAGGGCTCACCTAGATCTCATTTTATTTTAGGCTAGGCACAAGGCAGAATTAGGGAACGACCTCATCACTAATGGCTATGTAATGCAGCAACGTTGCAATCAATTACACTCCACCTGAAATTTATCAAGACTGAGTGTTTTTCTTTGACTCACTTCCAATTCCTTTATACGCTCCCCCCCCCACACACACACATAAACACAAACAATGGTTTCCTTTGTTGGTATTTTATAATTTGTGCTCTTCCTGAATTAAAAGAAAACCTTCAGGATAGCTTAGAGGGAAATCGCTTAGCAAGCACCTGTATAGCTGGGGTGAGTCCAGAACTCTACCTCTAGGTACCATCTGGCTAGCTTTCTTCTTCTTCTTTGTACTATTAGAATGGATACAGGAAAGGACAAACAGAGGACATGGCATATCTGCGTGGCAAGAAAACCTGCTGCGAGAGCTTTCCTTTGCAGGAGGAACAGCTGATAAGACAAGGACACAACATGGGTCAGCAGCAAACGTACATGAAGGAGGGGGGAAGAATTATTTTGCCCAAAGGTACAGTTACTCAATGATTTCTGAGCAATAGCGAGCTAAAAGTATCACATTAAGTCTCCTATTTTAAACAAACTTACTTATAAGTAAATACCATAGCTGGATTCACTTCTCAGTAGGATGTGACTAAGAATTTAGCTACCTAAGGCAGAACAGGAAATGGTGCTCCTACAGCCATGCATTGAAGCAAAGATGTATAGGATCTGACACCAGCAAAGTAATGTGGACACCTGAGGCAGACAATCCTATAGCCCCCTCTCCCAAACACTGGCAGTTAAAATAATGCAATAACAAGTAAAAACATGTTGTTTAAAGTGTGCTGCCTGGGACATCTGTCTCAGACTTAACCTTCCTAATGATAGGACTGATCTTACTTCTCAGTATAGCTATCTTAGATTAAAACTTTTAGGGAACTAGACAAAAGGAGAGTAGAGTACAGAGCCAACCACTGTGGCACAGAATATGACTTAAGATTGCTGCTTTCAGTTTTTATGAAGTCACAGTACTCAGCCTAGATCAACAAATTGCTCTTCTTAGAATCATAGAGTGCGAAAAGACCAACTGGGTTGGAAAAGATTGGAAAATCTTTTTGAAAAATTGGAAAAAACCAATTGGGCCATCCAGTCCAACTCCCTGCCATGCAGGAACATAGAATCAAAGCACTCCTGACAGATGGCCATCCAGCCTCTACAGTATTTACAAACTTCCAAAGAAGGAGACTCCACGATACCCTGAGGCAGTGTAATCCACTGTCAAACAGCTCTTACCACCAGAACATTCTTACTAATGTTGAGGTGGAATCTCTTTTCCCATAACGTGAATCTATTGCTCTGTGTCCTAGCCTCTGAAGCAGCAGAAAACAAGCTTGTTTCATCCTCAGTATGAAAACTCTTTAAATATTTAATCAGGGCTATCATATCACCTCTTAATTTTCTCTTCTCCAGGCTAAACACACCCAGCTCCCTAAGTCTCTCCTCGTAGGGCATAGTTTCCAGACCCTTCACCATTTTGGTCACCCACCTCTAGACACACCCCAGCTTGTCAACAACCTTTTTGAATTGTGGTGCACAGAACTGGGCACAGTATTCCAGGTGAGGCCTGATCAAAGCAATATAGAGTGGTACTGTTACTTTTCTCCATTTAGACACTATACTTCTATTGATGCAGCCTAGAATTGCATTGGCTTTTTTCGCTGCCACATCACACTGATGACTCGTTTTCAACTTATTGTCTACTAGGACTCTTACATCTCTTTCACATGTACTGTTGTTAAATCAGATGTCCCCCTTCTATATCTATGCCTTGCATTTTTTTCTGCCTTACATTTTTCCCTATTGAAATTCATTTTGAACCAATTTCCCCAAAATTCCCGACCATTTTGGAGGTCGCAAGGCATCAAAGCCTTGATGTATACTGTATTCAGGGCAGCTCTGCTTGAATAGTCACTGGGAAAGGGTGCTAGTCTGAACTCTTGAACTGGGATGCTGCCAGACACTCTGTATCAAAGCCATGCATTCTGAAGTAGCACAACAATGCTGATAGGCTCTCCAGTATATTTGGTACCCTGCAGGGTAGTCCAAATAAGCCAGAAGTTTCTTCAGTATGGATTTCAAGTATAACCTCTTTTACATTGCCAGGACTGGCTGTGTTTTATAATTGAAGCTTACATTTATAAACAAGATGGATGCATGTGCTAAGTAATTTTTTTGATTTTCTGTCTCCTAAGTGAGTTCTTGCTGAACCCTAAAGAATTTAATCCCCACATTGAGAGAAAGACAGGATATAAATCAAATAAATAAATTATCTGAATAATGCTCAAGGTGTGTTTTCCCTTCCTCTCTTGGATTGTCTTCTCTGCAAAGCTCCCTGCAAATGCTATGCAAATCAAGACTTGAGTCAGATTGGTAATATGTAGCTAGTTAAAGTGGTCTTGTTGAATTTAAGATCCTGCCAAACTTCAGAAACTAGGCAGGATCAGGCCGAGGGCTGGCAGACTGAAAACTGGAAAGGGCTTCTGTACCTTTAATGGCTGTGAGGAAGAGAGAATTTCAAAAGTTTCTAGCCATGCAGCCAGGTAACAAGCAATGCCTGCTGAAATTCACTTTTCTATAGGAAAAGGTATAGAAGCTGTCTCCAGTTTTCACTCTAGCAACCCTACGACCTGGTAGGGACTTGGAATGCAGACTGCCAGGGAATACCAGATGTTGTAGGCTATGTTCAGAGCAAAGCAATAGCAACCACCATTTGGCTTGCCAAGGAAGAGTCCACGTGAAGGTACATAACAACAGTAACATTTGTTACTTTCCCTTCTTTCTGTTTCTTAATTTAGTTTTCCCCAAGCAGCTTCACAAGCCAGGGTGTATCAGGGAGTTGGTATGTATTGTTTTGCTACCATAGGAGAAGGACAAGGTGACATTCTTTCCTAAACTGTGCACAGATGTTGAGAGGACTGAAAGCTGAACTTAACTCCACTTCTGTACTAGTAAGGGCACTATGCCCTCCACTCCACTAGAAGACAGAAAGCAAGTTTAAAGATCTCAGATAAACCACGTGGAATACAGAAATACTGTAGGACCCCCAATAGAGGAAAATGGCTTGGTGAACAGCCAATGGGCTATCATTATTGCATGCCTCCAACATATTCTGAGGTGTTCCTTTCACTCTTCCCAACAGCCTGAGGTACATGAATGTCATCCTTTCCCAGCTGCAAAAAACAAGAGGTTGTCTAGCACTTGGCAGTCCATGATATGTGGACAATGAACTATATAACTGATGTTTGGTAGTTCCGCGGGTATATACATCTATCTTTATGTCACTTTGTTTTTGTTTCATGAAACATCTGGCTCCACTTAATTTTTCTCTAACTGCTCTACCATGCATCTTAGACATTTATCATGTTATATCCAATCATTTAAGCCACAAAGGGTATGTGGGTTGAAGAGCTAAGCCCAACCCAGTTTCCTGGTTGGGATATATCAGGAGTGGGGTAGGATTGTAAGTCCCATCAGTTTTAGCCATCATGGCCAAAGGTAAGCAATGCCAGGAGCTGCAGTTCATCATCATCTAGAAAACCACACAATTCCCATTTCTAGCATACTCATATGAAGTACACAGTTTGATATATGTGTTTTATAGGTTCACAAATTGTTATTTACATGTCAGTCTGCTTATGTTTTCTATTTAAAAGTACAATGGGTGAAAGTATGCTTTAGACAGCATTCCGGCATTTGAATGTAGGCAATAGCAGCAAATTATATGTTATGTATTAGACTAAGAGGAGAAGTGATTTTGTTTACACACACACGCACAACCACACAGAACCAAAACCTGCAACAGCAGGCATCTGACAGAACTTCCTTGAAAGAAAATACCACAGTGTGGTTGTCTTTGAAAGCAATGCAATATTTTAAATCCAAGGGGCTCATAAATATGCAAGTTCCCTTAGAAAGAAACTCCAGTACGTAAAGATGAAAAAGAGATGTGCAAGAATTCAAGAGGCTTCTTTGAAATGATCGTTCCAAGCTATCTGATATGATAAATTATGCCAGCCCTAAAGTCTGCAGTTATTTTTCTATGTTCTTTTCTCTCCTGCTTCTTTCTTCTTCATGACAGCTTTAGGAGAGTTCTATTTAGGGTTATGGGATTATATTATGAGTGACTGCAAGTCTTTGCTACTATTGTCATTCATCCCACATATGAGTTCTGGACCCTTTCAGTGATGTGAAATAGCCAAAGGATAAGCAGGGTTCAAACAGAGTCTTCCTGCCAGCTACTCTGTGCCTTGTGCTAAACTGCACATGGCATGTAATAGCTACTATCTTCTTCTTTTATGGATTAACTTTTATTTCCTTCCCTTATCTTCTACCATCAGTCAAAACCAGGAAACAACCACAGTTGGCTGTTTGGGCCATACACTATACAAAACATTCTAGAAGAAGTGATCTGCTAAAAAAAAAACTTCATGTAGGGCTATCTATATTTGAATAGACTTTAAGACACAGTTAACTATGGCTGTTTGTGCAAAGAACCTTATATACTGATCAAAGTAGTATGTTTACTAACAGAGAGCATACCCCTGGTGCAAAAGAGCTTAACGTGTAACTTTGAGTGGTAGGGGTGATAACAGAGGAATTGCAAATGTGCAGATTTTGTGTAGAATATGTTCCCAAGTGCAAATATTCTCATTGGTCCAGATTTCTCCTTGTCAGGAGAACTCAAGAAATGTGTTTGTTTATTTGTTTGTTTTTATCATTTTTAAAAATATTTTCAAATAGGACCATGTGCAATGGATTCACACTAGTGGAAAAAAAGATTCCACCTCAATGTTAGGAAGAAGCTCCTGACAGTGAGAGCTGTTCGGAGTGTCATGGAATCTCCTTTTTTGGAGGTTTTTAAACAGAGACTGGATGGCCATCAGTCAGGTATGCTTTGATGGAGAGTTCCTGCATGACAGAATTGAGGTGGATTGGATGGCCCCGGTGGTCTTTTCCAACTCTATGATGTTATTATTCTTCCCATCCCTCCATCCAGAGCATGACATGTACTGTACCTCAACAGTAGAAAAATAAGTGCAACAGTTTGATATTTGATTAAGACTAAGCAGTTGTGCCAAAGGATCCATAGAAGAAGTGGACACCTGAGAGGTGATTGTGCAAGTGGCAGGAGGCAACATATTATGTAGTTACTGTTATTTGGAGGACTATTTCAGGCATGTGTGAATGAGAGAGAGTCCACAGGAAAAGCACATTAAGAGAGCAAAAGACTTTAGGATGGCTGAGGGTGGAAAAGCTGAAGGAACAAAGATTACAGTACTCATTATTTCTTAATTATTTAGCTCTACAGTTATTGAAACACCATCCTATTTTTTTAGCATGTTTTCTGAGACTTTGGCTATCTGGGTCAGCTTGTCAGAGAACAGGAAAACGACAGAAAGTGCAAAAGCAGAGGAGAAATGATCAAACCCAAGACACAGGAATGAGGCAACTTTCAAGGACAAAGGGCTACAAATAAAGCTTTATTTAACTATTATCAACACCTCACATACTATTATGCATGGGCAACATCTGTCATGCCTTTGGCTTGTTGTTTCATTTAATTTTTATGATAAAAATTACACTTGATATCTAGTTTGAGCTGTCCTAGTAATTCAAGCTTTAAATGAAGTTTGCCTGAGGGCCCACTGAATAGCAGCTAATGACAGTTTAATTACAGCTGTAATTAGGCATTCATATTCTTATCACATATAGTGTATCCCATCCAAAGATCATCTGCTCAACTCATACTACAGGTCACAGAAGACAGGTCGGTGTATGCAGTTTTTGGAATATTCCCTCCCTGCTGCAGTCTCCTTGGTTGTACCTCTAAAGAATCTAGACATAAATCCTTGGATAGCCCAACTCATTCTACTAAAATTTTTGTTTCCTAGATATGCATCCCTTCTTTCTCCAAAGTAATAATAACAATAATTGGACTAAAAGTAGCTTGCAATAAGAATGAAGGGAAAATAAATCAATCCTCTGGGAGAGACAGGATACAAATAGATTATTATTATTATTATTATTATTATTATTATTATTATTATTATTATTAAACAAAAACATGTTGAAATATTCAAACATATGTAAAATATAACAATATTTTTAAAAGCCTATACAGCACCTATACAGCCCCTGTTTGGAAGAAAAGAATTCCTCAACAACCAGTCATTTATGAAAGCCTGCCTAAATAAAATATTCTTTGTTAACTGGTACAGGGACAATACGGCGAATGCCAGCCTAGCTAGCCTCACTTGGAAGTCAGTTTCATAAACTGGGAGCAGCCATTAAGAAAGCTCTCTCTCACATCTCCTCCAGATACGCCTCTGATGATGAAGGGATGGAGAGGAGGATCTTTCCTGAAGACTGCAAAGCCTATTATGCTTCATGTGGAAAAACAGAAGTTGGACCAAAGGTATACAGGGCTCTCTAGGTCACAAACAGCAACAGACTAGGAGCCAGAGAAAGTGTAATGTAACAAGGTGTAGCGAGGCCATAGAGAGAGAAAGGGATAAAGAGGCGGAGGAGGACCAGGTGGAGAGAGGAGACAGCCGACAAGAGGAGAAGGTGGAGCTGGAGTTAGAGAGGGAGGTGGGGTTAGCCCCGAGGGAAATAAAAGAGGCAGGGCCAGAACGGGCGGGGAGAGTAGGACGCGGAAGAACTGGACGGGAAGTTGCGGCCGAGAGAGGGAGAGGGCAGATTCGTCGGAGTCCTGGGAGGAACGGGACGCCAGTTTCCCTGAGACGCCGAGGAAGCTGACAGTGTCAGGGTCCACATGAGGAGGTACAACTGAGAGACCCGCGGGAAGAGGGGGACTTCCCTTTCCCGGATGACACGGCGCGGGCTACCCGCAAGTGGCCGGACTTAGAGGACGAGTGGTGGGACCCTAGAGGAGAACGTTGGGAAGTTGGGCCCTTGCCTCCCAATAGAGAAAAGGCGGAGACAGAACCCCTCGAGAAGCATCGCAGGGGTGCGGTTTCCATGGAAGAAGGCTCTACTCTTTGAGCTGGTCAGGACAGTAATTGGGAGGAAGGCTGTTTGGACTTTTGTTGGGTGTTTAAAGACTGTTTGGTGACTGTTATCTGGACAACTGGCTAAAGGGGATAATTAAAGTTGTGTTTGTTGCATTGCAAACCGGTGGTTCTCCCTTCTTGAACTCACGTGTGCCTAATTTGGGAAGAAGTCACGTGACACGGATGCAGCCGGGAACGCCTGCCCCGCCCACACGAGGAAGTCTCATAGTTTGAATCTAAGGCACAGGGAACTGTTCAGTATTTGGGAGGTGCTGAAGGGCTAGCATAGACAGCCTGAATGAACATGTAGCCCACGTTCAGCTTGCTGTTTCTTGCAACATTGTCAGTACACATGAAAAATTGCACAATAATCTTAGCATATGCTATTTCCATCATATGGTCTAGTTATTTCTAGCAGGCCAATCAGGTTAGTGAAGCAGATTCTGCTGCTACTTGGAATCAGTACATCCCTACTTCTGAAGCCCCCAAAGTTTACAACATGATAGTGTGGTAATTGGAGCAGCTCAGATACAGAGTCAGTCATGCAGATAACCATTATCATGTTTATCTGCAGCAGGAATGGCCACATATTTGCTGACATTTGGCCTGAAGAGTAAATTCTTGTTAAAGAAGCAGGGTCTGGTTAAAATAAAATAAAGCAAATGTTGCATGTAGAAGTTCTACCTATATTTTTCCATTTAAAAGATCTTGGATAGAAGGATTGAAGCAAACATCAGCATAAGACCCAGGGATCTGAGAAAAGACCAAAACTGCTAGGCAAACATAGGAGGGCCCCACAGTTCAGTGGCAAAGTACATGACTTGCATTTAGAGGGCCTCTGGTTCATTTCTGGAAGGGCACAACATCACTTACAAACAGGCATGTGTTTTTTTTCTTTTGCAGATATTTCCCATTTCATCTGTACACCTCCTTACATTTGGGCTGCCTGCCTTTTCACATATGCACTATGACCATTCTGTTCCCCAAACCAAAGCATGCTGAATTAAAACCCTTTGAACGTCCTTGAAGACTCACAAGGACCATAAACTATCTCTGGTCTTCCCTTGAGCAATTCTCTATTCAAACAAATGGGAGATGCCAAGATTCAGTGATCTCATTGTAAATCTCTCACCACTATCACACATGAGCTAAAGCTGCTTTTCAGTGACAAGAGAGCAGAATTATCAACCTATAGTGTTCCAGGGACTTGGGGCTGTGCAGACCACCCCTAAGGGGCAGCCTGCAGCTGCTTTCAGCTGTGCCGGATTGGGGCTGCAGCTACTGCACACTGCGCCCCCACTTTGGGCACAAAAAGGAGCTTCAAAAAGTGGCTCCTTCTTGCATCTTGGAAAGGGTGAAATAGCCACAGCGCTGTGGCATTAAGGCACTCCTTTGGCACTGTGTCACATGGATGCAATGCCAGAGGATCACTATGATGCTGTGTGCTGTGTGTAGTGGCACGTGCCATCACGCCACCATTGGAGAAGAGTCAGGGCCTGCATCATGTGGACACCATGCCCCAACTCCACCCCCAGGCTTCAGATGGACCCTGCCAGGCTACATAATCCCCAAAACAGTGGGACATATAGTCATTACACTCAGATGAAGCCAGCTCTTGAGAACAATACCCTCAGACTAGCCCAACAGATAGTCTGGTAGTTTCTAATGGAATCACCATCACCTCCAATAATCAGAAGAATGGGCAACAATTGTCTACTAGATGTCTCACCTGATGAGCCAGCTATCAATTGAACTCCCTTCCCATTTCCCTTGATTAATGTCAGACCAGAGTATCCCCAGACAATCAAACACCTTTGCCCTGCGGCTAGTTTCCACCCTTAAAAATCCCTGGAAAACTCCCCTGAATGTGTTAGTCAAGATTTTATGGGGGACACTATGTCTCTGTGATCTCTAGTCTAGCTCCAGCCCAGTCATTCACTCAGTGCCTGCAGAATGAGTGTCCCACACCACCTCAACTAATTGGATCCTGAAGCATGTCTTGGCTTGTTTAAGTATCTCCATTAGTTCTTCCTCCCTTTATTCAAATCTCCTCCTCCTTTCTGAGCCTTGAATGAATTAGTGTGTTATTAGTGAATTGTTGTGTGTTTTCCCCTTATAAATAAAGAAATACTTTAATTGGAAAAGTTTGCCTCTGCAACATTTCTTAGATTCACCGGTCTCTTGGTATACAGATGGGAAACGATTTCATAGGGTCTCTGTAGTTGACCCCCTCCCAGTTTTAAGCTAAATAAAAATTCTCCTGCATAGATTTTGGCTACAGAAACTCCTCTGTAAGTGAGCATGTAACTGTATGTAAGACAAGGGTACATAGAAAATTTAATAATACTTTTAGAATCTCTCAATAATTGTTCAATGAAAAAAAAAAGTTCACCAATGCAGTGGTTTACCTGACCTCTCCCCACCTCAAAACACACACCAGAAAGTCTCATAGGCCTGTTACAGACGGGCCCTTCCGGTGCCCCCGTCACGTGCTAGGGGTTGGCCAAGGACCTAGCGTCCACACCGGCCTCACCCCTAGCACGTGGCAGGGGCGTAATAATGGCAGCATGGAGGAGTCGTGCGGTTTGGCTGCTGCGACTCCTCCATGCTGCAACCGGCAGCGGTGTAAGACCGATCCTTCTGGGCGGTCTGTAATGTGCCATAATTAGCCAAACATGGAAACTAAAATTAATAAGACATCACTTCCAGTGCTCCTAGATGCACCAGTGGAGCCCATGGGAGTAGTGAAAACTGGTCCCTGCCCCACCAATGTAATTGTCCACTTGTGGTTAGAAGACTGTGTGGTATATTTAAGGAATACTGAGAAAAACAAAAGCAGAACTAAATATTTTTATAACAGTTTTTTAAAAGTACTCCTGATGAAGGAAGAACAGCCCAAACTGTGGGTTTATTTCATTGTGTCATGCCTCCAGAGCATCTTTGATTCTCTTGAGACATATATTTAGTTAAGATTATATTAGGTTTTCTATGTATTAGTTTAAGAGGGGAAAAACAGATCTATAGCTTTAAGAAAGGCAAGGATTGTGGGAAATCCCAGGGTCTCTTACTGTCTCCCTCTAGTTATTTTCAGTGTGTAGTAAGATTTCAGCCAAGTCAGACCTGGAGAGAGTATTTTCCTTTAACAAAAAGATAAGTCCACAAAAGAAGAAAGATAGTCCTCAGAAGAAGAAAGATAGAATCCATCAAGAAGAGAGCAAGGTATTTAGGAAGGACTATTGTAAAAAAGAAGAAATCAGTTTCATGTTATTTGTGTATAACCAGTAAAACTTTGGAAACTTAAGAAATTTGTGGACAAGTCTTTTGTTCTGGCTGTGATCCCAAGAGCCAGAGGCCTTACTACACCCAAAGTCCATAGCATTGCTCTTGGGACAAAACACATTGGCTTAAACAGGACCTAGTTTTGAGCTGGACCACTTTTGAAGCAAGCCTAGCAGGCACCACAATAATGAGGCTGAAGGAGCTAGTGAGGAGTTAGGAGTTAAAGGAAAATAGATAGAATAGAAGACTGGATAGATGTAAGAATAGAGAAAGGAAATATAAAAGAAAAATTTATGGGAATAAAAATTTCATGGTTTCCCTATATGCAAATAGAACAATGGATTAAAAATTGGAGGAAAAGAAATGTAGAAAAGAAAAAGTATACACAATTTGAGCAAATAGTTCAGAAAGGAAGAGAAATGGAAGAAAATGAGAACATAAAAGGAATTACTAGTAAAATTTACAAAATGTTGATGGAGAATAAAGGAGGAAAAATAAAAGGAAATACTTTAAAGGGATTATGGGAAGAAGAATTAGAATGTAAAATAAATGATAAGGAATGGGATAGAATTTGGGAACAAAGACACCTGAAAAATGTATCGGTTCGGATAAAAGAAAATTATTATAAGTTGATTTGGAAATGGTACACTGGTACCCCGGGATACGAATGCGCCGCCTTACGAAATTTCCGGGTTACGAAAAAAATCCATTCAAAAAAACTGTTCCGGGTTATGAAGGTTATTTCGGGTTACGAAAAAAATTTTGGTGCTTTTCGGCGCTATTTCACACGAAATCGCGGCTTTTCCCCATTAGCGCCTATGGGTTTTTCGGCTTACGAAGTATTCCGGGTTACGAAAGCGGCGGCGGAACGAATTAATTTCGTAACCCGGGGTACCCCTGTACCTGACTCCAGTGAGACTACATAATATTAACAAGAATAATTCAAAAAATTGTTGGAGAGGCTGTCAAGAAGTAGGGTCATATATGCATATGTGGTGGCAATGTAAATATGTACAAAATTTTGGGGAAAAAGTGATATTAGAAATAGAAAATATTATGAATATAAAATAGATAGAAGACCGAGTATAGTTTTGTTATCGTTATATAACTCAGAGAAATGGAAAAAAGAAAAAAGAAAAAGATTTGGTAACAAGTTTGCTTACAGCAGTGAGATTAATAATAGCAAGGTGTTGGAAAACAAAAATAGATGTAGAAGTGGAGGATTGGTACAAAGAGGTTTGGAAATTAGCTATTAATGATAAATTGACATGTAAACTGAAAGTAAAAAAAGGACCATGGAAAAGAAATGACTTTGAGGGGATTTGGAAAGAATTTATTGAGAAAGTACTGAGAAAAGAAGACAGAGGATTACCTCCACAAGAAGAACTGAAATTTTGGATGGGATATAAGGATGGAAATGGCTCTGGGGAAGGGGGCACTGAGGGGGTATATAAAATAATTTGTTAAAATGTAATAGAATGTAGGGAGATATTTTTTTTTATGGAAATACTATAAAAATTATTTTTTAAAAAATAGGACTAAGTGATCACTATCGCTCAGCTTCCAGGCCGGCTCCAAGGCAAGAACAGCCTGAGAGAAGCCCTAGCAGGAATAAAACTCTTCAATGCAAGAGAGGAAGAAAAAGATTTTGTGCAGGGTATTGGCAGCCTCCTATACCCAAATCTCATGCAACCTAAACAAAAGGAGGAAGAGGAGCAATAGGCCAGAGCCATTGTATTAATCATTTCAACAGCTTCTCTTTTGAGGTCCAGTGCTGAAGGAAGTACTTTTAAAGGCGTCACTAAGGGAGAAACAAGTACAGAACAATAGTTCATCACTACTTGATCATTTCCAATTTATGGAAACGGTAAGGCAAGCCAATCACAGGTTTTTCTGGGCAAAGTTTGTTCAGAGGGAGTTTGCCTTTGCCTTTTGTTGAGTCTGAGAGAGTGTGACTTGCCCAAGGTCACACAGTGTGTTTCCACAGCCCTGTGGGGATTTGAACTCTGGTCTCCAGAGTGGTAGTCCAACACTCAAATCACTACACCACACAGGCTCTCCTAACTGTTACTTAAGTCCAATTTATTTCAGCAGAGTGATTTCACTGGACTAATTGTTTTGCCAACCTCATTTCAGCATAACTGTTATGTCAAAAAGCATTAAAACTGTGAATCACTGAAGATCCTCTCAGAAACAAAAAGATAGAATTACCAATGTTGCTGTGAAGACAGGCAAGTTCATTCAGGACTTAGGATCCTTACACAATTTTACATGAATCCAAGATAAGGTTGCTAAAATATTGATAAATAAATATCTTGAGGAAAACAGGCAGGGAAAATTAACCCAGACTGTTGCATTGTTACTTCTAGAAACTTGCCACATTAAAAACATTAAATAGTTTTGTAGTACCCTTAGGTCCAACACATTTATTATGGCTTAAGTTCTTGTAAAGTACAATGCACTTTATCCTCAAAGCTTATGTCATGCCATCATAAATTAGCCTTTAACTTGCCACAAAACTCTTGGTTTTGCTGCAACAGACCAGCACTGGAATTTAAAAACACAATAAGCAAAATTCACACTTTTTCAAAGACCTCCTGATCCTGAGAGGCTGCATTTGAGTAATTCCTCTCTCGTTCTGGAGGAACCCAGGTAATGGAGAAGTTTTGCTTTGAACAACAATGGAAAATGCACTTTCCTAACCATATACAGCTATCTTACTGGTTTCCATGACAACTAATCCACCACAGAGCTGGACTGCTTTTTGATGTGATTGATTACAGAGTGGCATTTTTAAACTCTTACAAATTAGACATAAAAGTATTATAGGACTTAAAAAAATTAATTTACAAAAAGGCACAAAATTTCCAGCATTCCAGCTCTCTTAATATGGCCATGAATGGATGCAAACCTAAAGTTCCCTGCATTAATAATTCTAGAGCATGGGGTCCTCAAAGGGGTGAAACATCCCAGTGTGCTATTTCAAAATGAGCTGAATGAGACGAAGAACTCCTGATGGTAACCAAAGATTACTGACAGCAGCTCATAACATTGTTATCTCTACAGTGCCATTGTGAGATGCCGTAGCAACTGATAGACAGCTGAAAGTGAAGGCTCTCTAGAATGAAAGCAAAAATGTGGAGGTAAATGGGGACAAGATAAGAAGGTATTTTAAAAGACCATGAGAAATCTCTGTTGCATTACCGTGGCTGGTTCTAATATTAGAGCACTGTCTCTTCCACAAAGTATCTAGTCAGGGAAGCTATGAGGATTAGCGGCGACAGCATCTGCATCAAAATGTTGCAGTATGGTATGCTCTGATCAGAGGACCTGCAGGAGCTTTCATTCCATTCTATCTCCTTTTCAGACATGCTGGTTCTTCCTCTCCACAGTCAGTATTCCATGGCCCCGAGTATTTTCAGTCCTCATAAGACGTAGGGCTAGTCTACACAAGAAACAAAATAGAATCATAAAGTTGCAAGAGACTACAAGGGGCATCCAGTCCAGCCCCCTGCCATGCAGGAACTCATAATCAAAGCACTCCTGAGAGATCGCCATCCAGCCTCTGTTTAAAGACCTCCAAAGAAGGAGATTCCACCACTCTGTGAGGAAGTGTGTTTCACTGTTGAACAGCTCTCACTGTCAGGAAGTTCCTCCTCATGTATCCCAGGTGAGGCAGAATGGAGTGGCACTATTACTTCCTTTGATCTAGACACTATACTTCTATTCTATACTACTATTGATTCTATAATCCAGATGGATCCCTACCCTTGCCCCTGCCCCCACCCCATATCTTTTTCTCTGCACTACACTACCCAACTGGCCCTGCAGAGTATCCTGGGTCTGCTGCACCACCTTTCAAAACCTTTCAAAGCCAGGACAGATCTTGGAAGGCACTACCATTTTTTTACAGAGTTTTCTCCAAAGTTTGCCCTGAGAGGTGCCACAATTTCTGGGCCAGTTAGAGGCCCAAGCAATTAGGTTTTTCCCTTCTCCTCTCTTGGCAGTGCTGAACCGCTAGTGTGCCCATAGTTCTAAGGCAAACAAGGCACCCAGGGGGGAAAAACTCACTGTTTGGGCCCAGACATTTAAATGACAGTGCCTGTCAGGGCAAACTCCACATAAAACTCCAAATTGTTTTTTCGATACCTCGAATCTGGCAGATAGAATGGTATGCCATATGGCCTTATCAATCCAGATTTGGGGGGAGGGCATGTTTTTATAAGTGGAGTAAACAAGTCCTCCGTGGATTTTCTTCATTATTAGCAATAATTCTGTTTTTGAGGGAGGGGAGGTTCCGTAGTAGCCATAGTAGTAGTGGTAGTAGTATTTTCCTTAAAAACTTGAACTTAGGCAAACCTTAGAACTGACCTTGGCCTGCTGATGCCTCTCTCTTTTATATATTTCTATACATGATGCAATTTTTTCTGTAAGTAGGTAGTAGTGGTCATGGTAATACAACTTTAAATCATGGACATCTCTGCAGTGGTCATGCAGTGAAGACCAAGGGGGCCAGATTGCCACACAAAAAAAATCTAGCAGAAGACAATCCCAAAAAAAGAAAGCCACTGAACACAGCCTATTGTCAGCAACAGTTCCCAATGAAAACCAGCCAAACTTACCATCAGTGATTTAGAGCTTACCCCAGACAATGACACTTCCCTCCCTTGCATCTGCAGTCAAACTCTTCTGGCAGCACTATTATAAGACTTCATCATGTCAGTCACATTATCTGGGATTCATGAAACTTTGCACCTCCCAGTGTTATATACACCATCAATTTCTCACAATGCTCTACTGCATTAATCATGGGACAGTCAATATAGTATCTTTACAAAAGAATGAATGGACATAAATATGACATCCAAAATGAGTATATTTTCTAAAGCCAGAGGATGAAAATTTCAGCCTCTGATTAAACTCTTGCAATAACTTTAAGGTGGCCATTCCTGAACAAAGAAACTTCAGAGATGCATTTCAATGTGAATCTGCTGACTACAACTATCAGAAAATTCAGCCCTATTTCTTGTAGCTTGAATAGTTAACAAAGGCATTTAATCATATTTTAAACACTAATCAGCTCATCATTACAAATGCCTTTGTGCTGTCACTCAACTGCTTTTTGAATAGCCATTAATAAGATGCAGAAAGTACATCTGCATGTCAGTTCCCTCTGCCATCATTGTATACCTTGTGTTTAAGAACATCAACAACAGTTTGTTCATTCAGTGAAATGAACTATACTCAAAAAATTTCCATTATGATAAAGTTGTTAGTCCTTTCAGGTACCACAAGAGTCTCCATTGTTCTTGTGTATGTAAGATCACATTCACTTGTATATTTTCAAGGGAATCAGGCTGCATTCAGTAAATGATTATCAAGACTCTTTATCTATGCAGATCTTGGTCTACTGTTGCTTTTCCCCTTTTAGTGAGTCACAAAGCAGTGGAAGAAACTACAATATCAGTTTAACTTGCTTCATCTGCAGAGCAGGACATAAGACAGGAATAAAAAAAAATCTTTCCAAGTTTGAAAGCCCTGCTTCAGTGAAAAAGTGTCAAACTGAGAGTGAAGCTATCATGAAAATGCCCCCCTCCCAAGGTGAATGCATTACTGTTATTAGTTATGCTCCATAAATATAAATATTATTTATTTATTTATTTAGGTATTTATATCCCACCCTTCAGCCCTAAAGGCTCTCAGGACGGCTTACAATTATTATTTTTAATCAGACAGTTCGCCGTCAGGCTTACAATCTAAAAGACACAAAACAAAAGGAGAAGGGAATGGTGGAGGGAAAGGGGATGAGGCCCAATGGTTCTTCTCTCCCTCTGAGGCCTGGACCCCAAGGTGGATTGGAGGGAGGGCTCTTCCTTCTTCCAGGCTAGCCCTGGTGGAGCTGGACCTGCCTGGTGAACTCCCTCTCAGGCCGGTGGATGGCAGTTATGGAGGGCGGAGTCCTATTAGACTTTCATGTATAAGATAGGGAAGCTGACTGACTGACTGACTGTTGTTAAGTCCTTGTAGATTTATGCCCATGGCTTCAGTCAGTGAGTCTAGCCATATAATGTGCCGTCTTCCTCTCTTTCTACTACCCTCAAATTTCCTATCATTATTGTCTGAGGCTGTCATACTTTGACCACATCATTTGAAGCGTAATGCCTTCTCATGATGTGGCAAAGTATGACAGCCTCAGATTTGTCATCTTGGCTTCCAGGAAGAGTTCTGACTTGATTTGTTCAAGGTCACATCTGTCTTTAACTGCCCATAGGATTCTCAGCACTCTTCTCCAGCACCACATCTCAAATTAATTTATTTTCTTTATATCTGCTTTTTTCACTGTCCAGCTCTCACATCTTTATATGGTGATGGGAAATACAGTGGCTTGGATAATTCTGATTTTAGTGCTTGGTTGTATGTCTTCACTCTAGGATCCTGTCTAGTTCCTTCTTAGCTGCCCTTCCCATTCCTAGTCTTTTTATTTCTTAACTGCAGTTGCCATTCTGATCAATGTTTGATTCTAGGTATGAGAATTCTTTAACTATTTCAATTTCTTCTTTGTCTAGGTTGAATTCATGTATTTCTACTAAGGTCATTATTTTAAGTTCAATATTAAGCCTACATTTGCACTTTCATCTTTGGCCTTCCTTGGTAATTGTTCCAAGTCTATGATGTTTTCCATTAGTAATATCATGTTGTTAGCATATCTAAGATTCTTGATGTTCCTTCCTCCTATCTTTACTCCTTTTTTCTTCTGAGTGTAAACCTGCTACTCTTATGATATTTTCTGCATATGTTGAATCTTTTGCCTAGCCCCTTTGCCAGATGGGAACCATTCTGTTTCTTTGAATTCTGTTCCAACAGTAGCCTCTTTTCCTAAGTACAGATTTCTCATCAGGACTATTAGATGTATTGCCACATCCATGACCTTAAGAGCTAGAGTTTTTCTGTTGCATTCATAATGGGCACACTAGGAGTGATAATGACCTGCACTCTTTGTCCATCCTGGAAAAGCCAAGGCTCATTTTAAATTGCAAGACTAGAAGTTCCCTCATTCCCCCTCTTGCTGACGAGGAAATGGTTACATTCATAGAGAGCAATCAGTGCTTAACTGTCTTGTTCAACTCCACTGAATGGAGATCCTGCTAAACTGGCATGGTGATGGATTGTGCTTCCATGAGAGAATCTGGGAAACACATCTAGATTTCAAAGAGAGTAAATATCTATACAGTAGTCCTTTGCTATCTGCAGGGGATCCATTCCAGACTCCTCTGTGGATAGCAAAAAACCACAGATGCCCAAATTCATTGTTTTCAGCCTCATGCACATGCACCCATTTAAAATGTCAGGGCTTGCCATTCGTGGATGGTAAGTTCACAGTTAGTGTATTTTTGTTCTGTGTACACAACCCCATTGCTTGATCTTGCTAAGACCACTTAAGAACCATTATCAAAACCTAATGAACACTTCACCTCTGCCCTTTTGCAAATACACTGGGGGGGGTTAATCCTGAATGAGGTCAAGTTTTGTCCCCACCCTTCACTCTTAAGAGGCCAGCTCTCAAGTTAGGAAAAGGTTAAATACACACACAGAGAGATAATCTCTCTCTATCTCTCCCTTGGACCTGCCTCTGGGCCCTGCCTTCTGCTGCCCCAATCTCAAGTCATCTTCTCCACATCAGAGGGTAAGAAAATCTGTGTGTCTGTAAGCCCCTTAAGCTTAGCTACACCCCTAGCTCCCCCCCCCCAATTGGTTAGGCAAAAAAGTTTTAGCTTCCATGTTGTTGTTGTTGTTGTTGTTGTTATCATTTATTTGTATAGTGTCATAAGTTTACATGACACTTTACAGATACTGTTTCCTCTCTTCCCTTTTAACTTTGAGAAATAGCTTTCATTGAGAACAGATTGTTCTGCTGGGTTCTGCTGCTATCTTTTTAATGTCTTTTAAATAAAGAAATAATTGTTTTTGCTGCATAATCAGCTTGTCCTTCTGCCTCATTTTTACTTGAAGCCACTTTGGTTAATTGTCCATTTTTTAAATCTTTCAGCCTGCAGAGAGTTAGTGCCTAAAACAGCTTTGTTCCCCCCCCCCCCAACAATGGATGCACTGCTCTTAATATTAGTACAGGGACAGAGGGCTATCTGGATTTCCAGATAGTTTGGATCACAGCCACTCAAGTCTCATGCCATTGGCCATAGTGGTCATGGCTGACAGGCAAACATATTTGATGGACTGAAAGTTCTCCCACTTGGTCCTCAATATCATATCTAGCCTGTTCACCAAACTAGCTGAATCCTACTGGTAGTCCCAACTAGTAGTCCCAACTACTGTATTTTCTGGCATATAAGACTATTTTTTAACCCAGGAAAATCTTCTCAAAAGTGGGGGTCATCTTATACGCTGGGTGTCATCTAATAGGACAGGCACTGAAACTTCCGAGCCGGACTGGAGAATCTGCGGTCGCCGCATATGGTGAGAGGAGCTCAAAAACGGCCACAGCTGCATCCCCGCAGTATGTGGTGACTGTATGAAAGCAGCAAGGGTGGCGCTGTACAAGTACAGTAGAAGAAAATCCGCTCACAAGGATTGGTGGAAAGAAGTGACTTAGCGAGTCTCGATGACGAGGTAAGGAGGCGCCTCACCAGGAAGGTGTAAGTGAAGGGCAGAGCAAGCTGCAGGCATCTGGGACGCCCGGGGTATGGAAAAAAGAGCCATGTTTGCACTACTGCTGTGATAGTCTTGGAGACATGGAGGGCTGGGCAGGCAGGGAGAGCTGACCAATCCAAGCAGGCTTTGTATATAACAAGTTTTCCTGCTACTGAAAATGCATGTCATAAGCATTTGAATTAAAATTACCATATTGAAATCAAATTTGATGTTTTTTTAATTTGTATTTGGTGTGCGTTGGAAGAGGGGTAGTCTTATACAGCAAGTATATCCCAAACTCTGTATTTTAACTGGAAAAGTTGGGGGTCTTCTTATATGCCCAGTTGTCTTACACGCCAGAAAATACTGTAGATTAACTTCACTAAATCAATGGGTTTTATGTAAGCAGTGACTCACCATTCAACCATTGGTTTAATGGGTCCATTCTTGCTGGGACCAACCAAGAGCATTCAGGCCATTGTCTGAAGCTGCCAGGCCCAATTTACCGAATATTGTCTACTTTGACTGGCAGCAACTCCCCAGAGATCATCTTTCCCAATAGCTACTGCTTGATCTGTCTCACTCAAGACATTATTGTGTTATTTCTAGATGTTATTCAGCTTCCACTCCTATAAACCCAATTTAAAATAGCCACAAGTTGAGGGATGATGAATCCAACAACACATGGAAAGCTACATGTTTCCCACCTCTTTTCTTAATCATAGATACCCCAAACTGAGTCTCAGGCCTTCTGCATGCAGTATATGGTCTACTAATAATAATAAATAATAATAAAAATTATTTATATACCGCTTTTCCATGGTGATCAAAGCGGTTCACAGGTCCATCAAATACACAATATAGCTATACAATTAGTCATAATATCAATACAGATAAAACCGCGAGTATATGTGTAATTAACAGAAATTCTAAAATCACATCTAATGACTCAATTCTACCTGACAGGACAGGTAATCAATGCTACTACAGTCAGGGGCCTTATTCTTCAGAAAGCTCTGTGGTGTGCAGAGTCAGGACAGGTTGGATTCTTTCTCCTCCAATGGTTCCCCCATGAAGATCCTTTCTCATCCTCATCTACTTTGAAGAAAGTGTTTCAAGAGAGAAAGGGGTTAATTGAGGCAGCAGGAAATGTCAAATGCATCAGGCCTTTTCCTTTTGCATGAGCACATCTGTTAAACGTGTGCATATGGTGAAATTTACAGAGTTAGCAGAGGTATAGGTTTTGATTGATTAGTTGACAGTATTTTTCTGTTCATGATGAACATGAAATACATGCTCCACAGCCACGTGAAGTTAATGATTTTTATTTGCTCCAGCTGCTTCCATTTTTTACCAGTAAATGGTTAATAGACCATTTGATTCATAATGGAATGTGGCTGTGATGCAAGCAAGCCAGCCTTCTTCTAGAAGGAAAATGAAATTTGGATGCAGCACTCAAGGACATTTTACGTGGTCCTTGGTGACCCTATCAATTTTAATCAAAATGCATTATTTAAAAAAAAAACAGGGAGGGGGTGCCCACAATGTCACTTCTAAGGATGAAATAACACAGATTTTCAACTTATAAAAGATAAAGATATTTCCCAATATGGCATTGCATCTTTTTTTTTCTTCAATTTTGCTGTCCTACTACAAGGTAAACATTGGTAAAACATAGTAACAGTACTTTTCGGACTGTAATTCCCAGAATCCTCCACCTAATATGTCTGGTGAACATCTTGGCTAGGAGATTCTGGGAGCTGTAAGTGAAACCCTTTCCCAGGCTTTGATGCAATGTGAAATCAACTTTATTATGAGCCCTAACCAACAACACAAGTATCAGTTCATGAAGCAAAGTACATTTCTGACCACTATGGAGAAAACAGAATAGTTCCCAAGATTTCTGTCACCTGTCCATCCGTAGAAATTTTGAAGGTATCTTGCTATGAGACAGATCTCTTTTTTATTTTACAGATGAAGGTCATTATATATTCCCATATGCCACTTATTATTGTCATTGTTATTATCTGTTTCCCAGTCTTGCATATGTTACTCTCTGGAGTTTGCGCCATCAATCATTTGAATCCTGTTCAACAAAGAATCAATGAGATATCTTCACATAACAAGCAATGCCACTTTTTCTAATTGTGCTATTGTGATCCAGTCTATGAAGATGTCATTCAGGTGTTTTTCAGTCCATTTTGGGATAACATCTCATGATGATGATGATGATGATGATGATGATGATGATGATGATGATTTGTTTTACAAACTGACCATCTTCATCATTGTCACCATCATTTACATTATTGTTGTTATACAGTGGGATCTTGTGACATCTTTGGGACTAAGTGAGCAGAAGATGTAGCTTTTGTAGGCTCGGACTGCTTCCTAACATTTGTTGTTATAGCTTTCTGGCCCTGAAAGGATGCATATGATCTTTCTCCCCGGTGCTTAATGGTGAGGAAAATTAGGAGCTATGTTCAGTGTATATTTTATAGCATGTGACATCATATAGTCGTTAGTTCACTGGGATATTTTCTCCCCAGATGTTATTTGGTTTGATTACTCCTCATCTCTTGAACAGTGAACAGGGTCTGCATGCATTGTGAATCCTTCTATGCACCTTTATAGTACTCCAGTCCAGAGTTTGGAAACAATAGCTGGGAAAATGTGAGAGCTGTAATTCAAAAGAGTAAATTTTCCAGTCTCTCGGGGATTTCTGAATGGTAGTTCCAAACTCATATGCATCATATGCGGGTGCGATATATGCGTCTTAAGTACAGAGCGAGCACACCAGAAGAAGTAATGGGGTGCGTACCCACACGAACTCCATTATTTTTAATGGGGCTCAACCTTACATGGGATTTCCTTTATGCAGGGGGATCCGGAATGGATCCCCCATGTTAGGGAAGGGCCCACTGTATCATAAGACCATATTTCATTTGCAGGACAAGACTATCCAAGCTAAAGTATAAGAATACTTCCATGAAATTCCTGTTCTATCATGTCCATGAATCATCTCTCTCTCCTTCCTTTTCCTCCATATAAACTAAGCTCACAATCAATTACTATTCATAATTAATTTACTATCTTAATTTGTAAAGTACCATAGAACCCTTTTCCTAATGATACTCACAATATCTCTGTAAAACAAAGCACTGTGATACCTATTTATCACATGGTTGAATGAATCCAATAGTGGCTACCTAGGACTGTGCAGTTAACCAATGCCATAAGTCAGGTTTGGATTCAGAGCTTCCAGATCCAATGCACTCATAACAAACCGTGTTACTAATGTTGCATCACCTATGTGTCATTGCTATCCACTGGGTTTGGTTCCAAGACACACACCCCAGGTGGATACAAAAATTCTTGGATGCTCAATTCCCATTCTACACAATGGCATAATAAAATGGTGTCCTGTATATAAAATGGCAAAATCTAGGTTTGCTTTTTGGAATTTAAATATTTTCCAACTGCAGATGGTTGAATCTGTAGATTAAGAATCTGTGGATATGGAGGGCCGACTGTAAAACTGTATCTTATTTCACTCCATCCTTGCATGTTCTCAAAAATCACTTGTTTTAAAGCAACAACCAAATCCAAAGCATATTCAGAGGATACAAATTGTTATTCAGAGGATACAAATTGAAATTTTAAAAAAGTTATTTGTTGCTGTTGTTGGTTGTTATTGTTGCTGCGGTGGTGGTGTGCCTTCAAGTCATTTCTGACCTATGGCAATTCTAATCATGGGTTTTCTTGGCAGGATTTAAGGGTTGTCATTGCCCTCCTGAGGTGGAAAGGGTGTGACTTGTCCAAGATTGCCTGATGGGTTTGCATGGCTGAATAAGGATTTGAACCCTGGTCTCCAGAGTGGTAGTCCAATGCTCAAATCACTATAGCATGTTGGCTCTCAAAATTATTTATATGGTACAAATAAATGATTGGCATATCAACTGGCAGCAGGGAGAGAAGCTTGTAACTACTAGCCCCAGAAGAATTTAGTGTGCCAACTACTATGGTGGTTAGATGTTCTGGAATGTTCCTTTCCCCATACAGAAGCTTAATGTGCAGAAAGTGGATCTCACCACTGTAGAAAGAAAATGTGCTTTCTTGAAATAGTAATTTGATAGACATTGTAAATTTCTCTTTTGGTTCCTAACAGTGTTTTGTTGGGGGGGGGGGGGTTGCATATTAATTTAATGGTGTCAAATGATGTCAATCTATGGAAGACTTAACATTCAGAAGTGCAGCCCTTTCCAAATGTTTTAGCAATATCTGTCACTTCTAAAACTTTCATCATGCTAGCCACATTCCCCACCACCACCTACTTCAAATATTGATTTATTTAGTGAGGCCTGGCTGTGACTTATTCCCACAGGTGTCCTTCAGCCGTAAAACAGTCTAACATTTCATCCACGCCTAACTCGGCACCTTCATAAAGTCTGCCTTCCAATCCTTTCTCAGTCTGAATTATTGAGCTCAGGTAGGTTTGCATGGAAAATGTCAGTCCTGATTTTTTCTTTGTTTTAAAGCATGTTTTAATTAAACATTATGGCATGAAAAATGTCAAAACTGCCTTTCAGTAAATCCCTGAGACCCAGCTGTGATTAAACTGACAAGCATTTATTTATTTAGAATGTAGACATCAGGGCTCCCTCATGAGAGCCAAACCAGGAGGCTGAGTGAATACTATTTCTGAAACTTAATGGGCATTCAGTCAACACATGCACTGAAAAAAACAAATAAAGAGGCTGCAGAGTTATACTGCATGGCCAACATCTATCCAAAACCATCAATGTGTCCAGTGGTCATATCCACATAAAACCACTCCATTCTGTGCATATCTTCAGGCACCTGAAACGAGATCCTCAGTGTCAGGTGGGCCCTGATTGGGCCAGGGGTCCCTCTTCTCTGAGGACATTCACAAGCTGGCCTAACATGTGGATGGCAGTGTCACTTTATAAACCTGGTGCCTCACCTTCCATCTTCAGAGAAGGATGTCATAAGAAACATGAGAATGAGGAAAGGAGATGCTGTCATAATCAGCCCACACAGTCCCTCTGCCCTGTCCCTCCAGGACAAAAGAAGTGCATGAACTGTGGCTCTCTGATTCTGAGGAGTCCAGCTTAGAAGCCACAGCAGATCCATAGAGTCTCCATGACACCCTCACATAATGGTTTCCAGACAACTTAAGCCCTTTTCACTGAAAAGGCTTCACACACTAGAGGAAGAGCTCTCACTTCTCCTGACAATGCCCATATATGTGCAACAAAAGTCAGTCTGGGTTTTCCTGTGGCTGAAGCAGCAGCTGAAATGGCTCCAAGGAGTCTGCAGCATGAGGAGTACATGGAGCTGTCCATGGTACTGCTAGTCCTTTGCTTGGATTTTTACTTCTCAGAATCTGACCTTTGCTTTACTTGGACTTTTTCTTGCTTCCTTGCTAGAATCTTTGCTAATACCTAGACCCTTCCAGCTTCTGAGAGCACAACTTCAAAAACAGCAGACATGGGTTGGTGGCAGGGGGTCAGCCTGCCTGGTTTCAAGTATCCCCTCATATTTTCATTAAATGTGCATTGGTGCGCATGGCACCTAAACACTGCTCTATGTTTATCTGTTTTGCAATTTTGATGGGAAATCATTCTGAAATAAGGGTGGGAGGGATACAAGCAGTATGGAGACCCCTAGTTAAAGGTCTCTTTGTTCTTCATTGAAAACGCTCACACGCACACACAGTTGCATGCAAGTTGCTGCTTAGTGCTGTGATCTCATGCCACTGATCTGAGTAGTGATTATAATGTCTAGACTAGATCTATGTCAGCACTGTTCAGTGTCTGTGAAACTATGGGCATGCCACTGTAGATAATTCATAGCATCAAATACCAAAATAAAATAAAATAAAATAAACAAAGCTTCTATAATTAGGGGGGAATCACATAATGATACACAGAGATGTTAACTTGGTTTCTATCATGAAAGGCTGCCTTCGCATAACCTCTGTACATGAAATCTCCCTTCCCAAAGTATAAAGCCCTATATCACTTTTTGAAAACATTTCAGCAATGACTCATAAATTGCTAAGCAATTTCAGATTGTATTAAATGTTTTCCAAATGAGCCTATTCATGATTAATACAATTACATTGAATGCCAGAAGCATTAATAGTGATTAGAGGGAGATTGTTTTGTTAAAACAAACCATTTTAATAAAAACAAAAAACAAAAAACCTCCAAGCATCATTTTGAGACATTGGCATCCATCTATTAGTCAACATACTGTATTGTCATGTGAACATAGCCTGTAAATTGCAATGTGACACATTCATTCCAGCAAACGGAATGTAATTGTATCACAGTCAGGCCATCAATTTTGAAGAATGCTAGCAGTCCCACAGTAAGACAAAATCCAAGCTTTGATTTGTATTTAAGATGATAAAACATAAAACCACCTGTGAATGATCTTCTTTTGGTGATCAATGTATTCTTCTTAAACTGTGTTCCTAAACATGCAGGCTGGACTTAAGATTTAAGGGGGCCTGAGGCACTAAATAGCCTGTTGCCTGCTCAGCTTAATGGTTGGAGAGTCCCTTTCACTCCCCCTCTGTACTTTCTCCATGGCAGACCTTAATGGAACATTTGTTGGGTTTGTATTTTGAAGTGAAGCCAAAAGTTTTTGTGCAATGTAAATCCATACATGAACTGGAATGTACGTGAAGACCAGTACCTGGATTTTCCAAGGTTTGCAATATTTGTGCTCGTTGCTGTTGTGTGCCTTCAAGTTGTTTCTGGCCTATGCTGACTCTAAGGTGAACCTATCACGGGGTTTTCTTAGAAAATTTCTTCAGAGGGGATTTGCCATTGCCACCCTCTGAGGCTGGGAGAGTGTGATTTGCCCAAGGTCGCCCACAGGGTTTACATGGTGAGCCAAGATTTTAACCCAAAGTCATTGTCCAGTGTTCCAACCACTATACCATGCTGGCTTATTAATGCAAAACATAAAAAAGTCATATAATGTAGAAAAGTGCCCACAAAATTATATAAATTGCAGGAAAGTGTACATAAAACATTCCCACTCCCTTAGAAATAAATGTTTGCAAGAAATGCATTCAAAAATAGATAAGTATTCAAATTTGAATACAAAAATGTGTGCAAATTATTGTGCTAAACAGAACAGAAGCAATTTAACTTTGGGAAGGAGGGAGAGCAAAATGAGGAAAACTAAGCTTGTTCACGAGACGTCCAAGGAGCAGAGAAGGGTAGCAGCTACACCTGCAATGACCCTCTGATACACAGTGCCAGGCATCTCTAACACTAGGACTACCCACAATGTCCTGGCGTAATGCAGCATCAGTCTGGGATGGTGCCCAGTTGCAGTGATATGCCTGCCTGGTCCGCTTTGTAGGAGCACAAGGTGGTCCTGGCCAGCAGCAGCAGTACTACATTCTAGTTTAAAAAAAACAAAACCAGCCAACAAACACAGGGAAAGTCCACGATGAAACATTCTCAAAGAACCATTGACCATCAGTTATTTTACGAGACCATTCCCAGAAAGATAGGTCATTACCATTGAAACTGTCAGATCAGGCAACCACTTTCTTCTCTATAAGGAAGAAACAAACAATTGTCTAGAAAGAACATAAAAACACAAGAATAGCACTGCTGGATAAGATCAAAGTCCAGTAGGAAATGTATTTCTATGTTTTAAAAGAGAGGGACAGAAAGTATAAAACCTACCTGCAAAGTCTCATACATTACATCTATATGGCCACTATATATGGGGTGTGGGTGTCATACAGTAACCATTGGCTGTGCTGTTCTGATACTTTTCCAAGCTGGGTCATACTCTCGTACAGGGGGAAAGGTACAAAACCCATGTGAAGACAAGTTCTATGTATGCACAGTATAAATGCATGAATAAGAACTGGTTAACCATATCTTTCCAGTATCTGTACACTAGCTAAGGAACTATATGCTGAATGTAGAAGTATCCCAATCAAATTTTGACACTGCAACAAACTCTGTAGGTGGCTTTTAAGAAACTACTTAGGCTAATCTCTAGTTTGCCCACACACAGTAAAGGGATTTTTTTAAAATGCAGTCTGCAAGGAACAGTTATCGTAATGATGCATTGTGATCATACATGGAAGTATTCTGAATACTGCCAAGTGACATATAAATATGAAATGTGCAAAAGAGCTTGACCTCCTCAAAGTCCTATTCACTTTACTGTGATATGGCTGTGACCTTTGGCTCTCAACAGCAATGAAGGCAAAGTGGAAACTGTGGCAGTATTTATCAAGTGGATAAGGTTTTGAGGTCAGCTCTGGTGGTGAGCTGGATGCCTGCCATCTGAAGATCAACCTAGCTATGCATGGAGAGGATCATTACTTGTTTAAAAAGCTGAATTGGCTACGAATTTGTTTCCGGGCACAAAGTGTTGGTCGTGACCTATCTGACCTATAAAGCCCCTATACACCTTAGGTCCAGACTATCTGAAAGGTTGGATCTCCCCATATGAACCTGCCAGAGCTTTAAGATCTACAGGGTAAGGCTTTCTCTCAGTCCCACTAGTATCACAGGCTCATTCGATGAGGGCATGAGAAAGAACACTCTCAATAGCTGTTCCCTCCCTCTGCAACTCCCTTCAGCAGGAGGCTAGGCTGCCCCCCTTCTCCTTTTGCCAGCAGGCAAATACCTTTTTGTTTAAGCAAGGTTTTAATGGATAAGCAGGGGAGCATCTGACTGGGATATGTGTTTTATTTATTTTTTTAAGTTTTGGATATTTTAAAATGTTTTTATATTATTTAACATGTGGAATTTTAAAATGTTAAAAGGTTTTTAAACTGATTTGCTTTGGAAGATGCTTTGAGTCTTCCTCTAGGAGAAAGATACAAATGGAATGGAATAGAATGAATGAATGGAAGGCTAGCCATCATAGTTGCATAGTTGCAGGTGCAGCAACCATGAATGCATAAGCAATGTGGAATAGTTGTGAGCTCCATATAGTCTGGAAAAGTTTATTTATTTTGTAGTCATACTTATGTAGCTATGATACCCCCCCCAAACATTTCTGTGATTCAGCTATTTTCTTTTAAAGGACGCCTTTGACAGTCATCCTCCAAGTCCTCCCTAGGGCCATATGGCCTGAACATTATGCCTGTTACACACACACACACACACACACACACACACACACACACACACACACTTGCTGTTGTGTGCCTTCAAGTTGTTTCTGACGTATGGAAACCTTAAGATGAACCTATCACAGCTTTTCAGGGCTGAGAGTATGTGAGTCAGCCAAGCTCACCCAGTGAGTTTTCTTGGCTGAGCAAGGAACTGAACCCTGGTCTCCAAAGTCATAGTCCAATACTCAAATCACTACACCACACTGACTCTCTACCAACATGGAAATACCCATCTTATGGGCCAGGGGGAGTGACTTACTGATATGGGAGAAGGAGGTTTGGGTCATTGCATGGTCAGGACAGAACAGAATTCTGATCTGTATGGTGACCAAAGAAGCGGATTCTAATGGTGTGAGTTGGACATATACTTCCATTACTCAGTGGGAGGATACCAGCTAAAGTTTGCCTTATCCATGAAATAGATGTCAGGCTGGAATACACAGGAAGACCTACAGACCCATGACCCCCCCCCTCCATGAATAGTTGTGATTGGTGGAGGACTGCATACACTAATGGAATCTCAAATCTTGAATGTATGCCAAACTATTCCTTTTAGCTGTTAAATCAAGTACCAGCTATAGCCCCCAGCACCTTCTTTTCATTAGATTTGAGTGGCAAGAGAAGGAAGAGATCCTGGAACTAAAGAAAGAAATGGATAATGTTCTGAGCTACTGTTTCCACCACAGATTCAGACTGAGCAGTGATATAAGAGCCAATGCTAAAGTGCCATCACTGTGAATAGCTATGACCTGCTAACCTTAGACTATTGTTGTTTCTTCATCTTCATCAAATAAACATCTTCAGCAGGTGCCATGATGATACATCTTATTGATGCAATTTGGTCTTTTCCCTTCCCTGATAATCATATGCAAGCTTTCAGTACAGAGTCCTTAATGTTCAGCAAAGGTCACATACTTGAGCTTGCATTGTCTTGCCCCACAAGTCTCTTTTATGAAAGTGGAATTTCCCTGGGATGTTTTTTTCCTGTTCATTGGAAGTAATTGAAAAGGAATCAGTTTGATTCATATGATAAAAAAAATCATGCTCTTACATCTTCCAGAGGCTCAGGAAAAGATAGCCAGTGCAGTATAGAAGTCAGAGTGTTTGACTAGGACCGAGGGCTTGTCTGCATTACCTATATAACTCAAATTGCCACCAGGCTGGCTATGTGCTATTTACACTGCACAACCCCCAAACCGCACGGCAGGTCCAGGCTGCTTACACAATATTTGAACCTGACTTGCAGTTTCCACCCCTCACCAAAGCAGAATAGAGTGGTACTATTATTTCCCTTGATCTAGACACTATACTTCTGTAAATGCAGCCTAGAATCGCATTGACCTTTTTTAGTTGCCACATCACACTGTTGTACCATATAAGCTCACTTGGAAATGAACCATATAAACAATGCCTTCCACTTATTGTAAGAAAGGTGGTGTCTAAGTGTAACTAAACAAATGACCAACAAACAAATAGATAGGAAAATGTGCAATGAACTGCTGGATGAGGGAAAACTTCCCAGTGTTTCTCTCTTCCCTCCAACCATCTTCACGCTGACTGTGCTCATCCATATAAAATTATGTGAAGACATGGTCACATTAAAATTTGGTTTAGCTTTGAAAAACTGCTGCTTCCATAAATTAGTATGTGTTGATGGAGGACACTAGCCACCGTTAATTCCATTAACATGAGACACAAAGGCCGTCATCTTTCATAAAAAGAGTAATGAGTCTAGTTATTTTCTTGCTTCTTTAACCTGGCCTGTCAACTTATTAATATGTAGTTAGTAATGTGCAGAAGTTTTTTTTATATATATTTGGATAATTTAACATTGCCAGTACTCCTTTTCATTTTTATGAATTTGTATTTCATTGAATTTCATTAAAAATTAATATTTAAAAGAGAGTAAAAAAGAGAGAAAATAACTGTTGTTTTCTCATATTGCAGAAAGAAACAATTTATTGACAGTGGAGCTGAGACTGAGAAGGGCCACTATTGGCTTCTGTTCCCAGAGAACTGCTGGTTTTCCAACTAGATTAGGACTATGCTGTTTGCTGAGAAACAACTGGGCAGCTGACTCCATCCAGTTGTTCCTCCCATCACAGAACTTCACACCCCAGGATAAGGAGGTAGGTAGGTAGGTAGACAGACAGACAGACAAGACAGAGCAGAGCAGAGCAGAGCAGAGTCAGCCACTGGTAGAGGGGGTCACCAGTTGTAAATCAAGCCATGTTGAGTGACATCAAAGAAGATCAACCCTTTGGTTCACAAAGGGATATATGGAGCAGAGGTATCACCCTGTTATTGTTGTCATTGGGGAATGACAGAGACAAACCGTAGATGATAACCTAACTAAATAAAGTCACCCACAGTGAGATGTGGGTTAGCCTTCTTGAGAGGCCACTTTACAGTCAGAGATTACAAGAAAGGTTCCTTTGTTGCAACAGCTCCACTGGCTGCCAGTCTGTTTCTGGGCACAAATGGCTTGGGTTCAGATTATTTGAAGGACTGCATCTCTATTCATGAGCCCATAAAAGCTCTAAGATATCCAGGAGGGGCCCTCCTCTCTATCCCACCACATTGTTTGGGAGAGAGGGCTTTCTTGGTGGCTGCTTTCAATCTCCCTCCCTAGGGAGGCCAGGATAGCTCTGCTTTTGCTCTCCTTTTGACAGCATGTAAAAACATTTTTGTGCCATCAGGCTTTATCAGACTGATAGAAGATGGGCTTTTAACCATTGTGCAATTCAGATGTTAAGGCTTATATATAGTTTTTGATACATTTCAATATTTTTAATGTGTAATGTTTTTAAGTTCATTGTTTCATATTTTTATACTTTTACACTTTTAAAATACTTTCCCAATATTTTTAATTTGTACTGTTTTAAATTTGTTAGATGACTTGAGTCCATATATTGGGAGAAAAGTGAGAGATAAATAAATAAAATAATATCATCATAATCATCATCGTCAGTTAGGTGGGCATGAAAGGGTTGAACACCAGAGAAGATGAGCTGATGTGACTGTGAATGGGGTGAAATGCCCTTTTGAATTATTGGTATACCATAATTAACAAAGTAGATGTGTTTTTCAGCATTAATTCTTCAACAGAAACTTTAGTGCCAGAGCCAGCTAACATGGGAAGAATAAGGATACAATGCCAAAAAAAAAAAAGTCTTCAACATGTTTTAGCAAACATTTTATTCAAAAGAACAACAACATGTGCCTGGGAAATGAAACTACAAAGTCAGGTATGCATTGCATAAGTGAACAAAAACACTTTGAACCTTCTATAGACTTCCTGAAGGCTTCTTCCAAAATGTATCCATAGGTGATTTCTTCTTTCATTACCCCTCCAGTATTTTATGATTTCCATTTTGGCATCCAGGTCTATGCTTCTTATCTTGTGGTGGTGAGGCTTTGTCTGCTTTCCCTTTTTTCTCTGTTTTGCTGTTCACGCATGCTCAAGTAAAGGTTTCTTCAGGCACCTTGCTTGCTGTTAAGTATGCTCAAGTACACCAGCTACAGTAGGACTGGCTTAAACAGAATCCAATTCTTTTCCAAACCATGTTTTATTTTATTGATCACTGGAGACATGCTACTGCAACCCAGTTCCAAATGTCTGTGGTTCTCCAGCCCTCCTTCACCATCTTCCCAAAGCTAATGCTGCTAAAAATCCTGGTAGATGACAAGAAGGGAAAAGGGTGTTGGGTAAGTGTTAAAAGGGGCATCTTTGTTAGCGGCTTTGTTAACCAAGGCATGTCTATATACCCTTGGTTTCTTTTTGATACCTGCACCTAAGATTTTGTCAGCTGGTTTGTACAGTAGGCAGTATTTCAAAGCTGGCATAACATTGTGAGGGACATAGTTGCACTGACTGGTTGCACTAGCTTCTTGCCAGTGTTTGTTTGGTATCACATTTTTTTGTGTACTGTATACTGTTAATGTGCATTTAAGTGAATCCCATGGCAGGGGGAAGAACAAAATGGCTCTGTTGGAGTGATCTTGGGTAGAAGAAGTTATGACACTGGAGAACTGGACATGCCAGGTAAGGAACAGTTATGTTAGATCCACCCTATGTTCCATTCTTTCCGTATCCCTGAAAATCGAGGTTGTCCAGTCAACCCATCAACTGATCTGTTGGTGCTGCTCCTGAATACCAGGTTGAATCATAATAAATAAAGAACCATGTTCCCATTACTTATAAAAGATTTAATTCCCTAATTTATACTCTAGGCATAGCTTTCTAAAGTGGAACTGGGGTTGGGGCTGAGATCATTAGAGCATTCAAATGTAATTCAAAAACAGATTTCTGGTGTTTGTGTGAGGGAATGAGAAGCATATCTTCACAACATGATTGCATAATAACTAAAAACTGAGGAACTGTGAAAACTGCAAGACGACCTCAATTAATGAGCCCTCTATAGCATCTTCCTATATACAAAGATACTACCAAGAAATAGTTTCTAACAAATATCTACCCAATTGGACTTCCTTATATCTTATACACCACCTAGTGGTCCTCTAAGGATTTGCGGTTATAATATGAACACATGCTTTATATCTGAAGATCTTGATTCAAGAAGAAATATGTATGATGATGGGGAAAAGGAAGTTGGTGGATAAAAGAAGAGTTTGAAAACCAGCTTTTGAGAAGAATGAATATAATAACATGTTGAAATCATTCATCATTAAGCTGTCATAGGATGATGTTTTGGCTCCCTGAGGATCATCCTACCACTGCTCAGTTAAAGATAGCAACAGATATAGAACATAGTTTTTTTCTGGAAAACAGCATACGTTTCAGCTTCCCAGCACCTGGGAATTACACTAAAACTCTTTCCCCCAGCTGATTATCTTTGTACCCTAGGGTTCCTAAATATAGTAGTGTCTCCACCTTAGTTCATTTCAATGCTAACTGTTCTAGCCTTCCCAGAAGAGTCCTGGTGGTGCAGTGGTTAATTTTCTCAAATTTCAGCACACAATAATCAGATAGATCTGATGGCTTTTGTTCTTCCCTTTCAGAGTCGATTAATGAAGTTGCCTTCAAAGTGGCAATGTTTTGTGTTTTAGCATGCTCTACTAGGAATCACCAGATTAAACCTTCTTAATGGTATCAGTACTAGTATGAACTAGCAGATACACCCTTTGAAGGCAGCTATATTTTCACTATTAGAATCTTCCTGTATCTGTAATTTATACTCTTTCCTTTGTTATTGTAGATGTTCATTTGTGGCCATAGTAAACTTTTTTATGTATTTGCTGATTTAGAACTTGAACAGATTCCTTAGAATTAAATGGAAAGGAGAGGCAGGGTCACCAGCTTAATGGTGACGAAGGTAATAAAACTACCTGCTCAGAAAAATACTCAGTGACAGGATGCTGGCAGGTGGGAAGTTGGGCTAGGGACTGCTAAAAGGAAATGGAAAAGCAGAAGTAGTCCTGCCAGAGAGTAAAAGGAGGTGAGGTCTAGCACACAAAGAATACTCTCTTATGCTCACCTATCTGAGAAAGCCTCACAGAACTCAGTGGCTGAAGGATTTGATTTTTAGAGGCTGGGGACTTAATGCATATTGCCTGAGTAGGCTGAGAAATAGGGAGTATAGATAAAAGATGGATAGAAGTTGTTCCTGGAAAGAATATTACTAAGTCCAAAATCCACAAAACTGTTACTTTTCTTTGGACAAATAAAAAGCATAAAATACAACATTCAATTGTTTTGTCAAGCAAAGATGTTAAAAATCATACAGAAGAAGAAAAGTGATGATGTTAGAGTCACAGACCTACATTTTTCTGAGATATTATTTCTTTTGTCAGTTAAGATGATCTGGAGGGATATCAGTGCAGGCAGAGGTCACTCCCTTTCTTGGCCATATGAGAATTGGGGACAAACAACAGTAAAATACAGGCAATAAAATTTCAAATCCATGAGCAGCAAAGTAACTTCCACTGAGATCCAAGCTATCTCTGCCCTGTACAAGTCTAACTACTCCTTTCTTAGGGGCAATTCTTGAATTTCTCAAGAAGTCTCTGTACTGTTAACTCCTGGAAAAACATTTAGGGGTTGTATAGGTAAAACATGCCAATTGTAGACCATATGAAAAAGTTTTACCTTTGTTGGAGGTAGAAATCTCAAAGATTTAAGTCACAATCCATTTGCTTCTTGTTAAAATTTCCCTTGTTGCTGGCCCACCAAAAGGTATCACTGCTTGTGGATTTTGAATTTTGTTTCATTTTGCTGCATGGTCAACACAGCTATCCCTGAATATGTTTCCTGGATTTGAAAATACCAAATTTAGAGCAGCATAGAAGGGTGTACAATTGAGAAAAGGAGCATTTATGGAATGAATGTTGAGGAAATTCTGTATAATAGCCCTAGGAATAGGAGGGGACATTTTCTTCTTCTTCATTATCCTCAACAGAACAAAAATCTAAAACTGGAAAGCATGTATTCACAGTGGAAGAGATAAAGGACACAAGGTCCCATGTGCTCTTGATGCTCCACAAACATCATTGTGATAAATCATCTCTAAAAACATAAAAACTCCTGAAATCTCTGGTAATATGTATGTATAAGATAATAAATGATATTTGATTTTTAAGAAATGGTGTTTTAGAGATAAATTAGGTGTTGTCCCAATACCACAACTATAATAAATGTATTTTTATTCATTTTATTCTGAAGAAGGCCAGTTTGTGACAAGGCCGAAATGTGTTGGGCTTTTTAAGATAATAAAGTTTTTAGACCATGTGCGACTTCATTTCCTCTTCTTCTTTTCTTCATCACCATCAACATGAACAACAACAACAACATCACTATCTCATCATTATCAGAAGAGAGTGGTGGTGGTTCCAGTCTACTTACTAGATGCAGTAAGCAAAGTTTTATCCCATTGAAAACTTGAGAGACAGAGAGTGCTAATGTAAAGAACTACTGTATTGAAACAGCTTCCTGAAAACACATGTTTTCTGGACCATTTGCAAACAGTACAACAGTGAAATAAAACTTTTTAAACATGCACATAATTACAAAAAATGATTATCACTTAAATGGGGCTAAAAAACATAGCATTTAAAGAATCAAAGGTCTTCAATTCACACCCAAAATATCATAAAAATAGTGATAGATGTAGTCTTTCTTGAGAGACTTTTCCAAAATTAGAGTGCCTTCAATGACAAGGTCCTCTCACCAATAGTCACTTGCCTCAACATATTTGAATGGGGCACTCACCAAAGTATGGTCTCTCAAAAAAAAATCTTAAGGTTCAGACAGAAGTCAGTTCTTTAAGCAAGCATCTCAAATGGTTTGGGAGCCCTGGTGGTGCAGTGGTTAAATGCCTGTACTGCAGCCACTCACTCCAAAACCACAAGGTTGCAAGTTCAAGACCAGCAAAAGGGCTCAAGCCTGACTTAGGCTTACATCCTTCCAAGGAGGTTACTAAAATGAGTACCCAGATTGTCTGGGGCAAATTAGCTTACAGTTATAAACCGCTTAGACGCTGCTTAGGCAGTATGAAGCGGTATATAAATGAAGCCTGTTTGTTTTTGTTTAGTATTTTCAAGGTTAAAATCAACACTTTAAATTCAGTTCACAGATGGGCAGAAAGCTAAGGTAGCTCATAAGGTGTCATAAGGACAGTCATAATGTGGTCAAGCACACTTATCACCTAATAATTGTACAGCAATAAAAAAAACCTTATGGTTCAATTCAGGACTGGGTCACGGAAAGTTTTTTTTAGGCAGATCCATGCCTAAAGTATTGCAGTGGTCTAAACATAGGGTCATCAGAGCACTTGTGACCAATCTATGTCCATCTAGGTCACAGGAGAGTTAGTCATAACTAGAGATGGAAACACTATTCAAAAGAATATTCAAAAAATGGTAGGAAAACATAATTTGTGAGTGTTGAGAAACCCAGATGAGAAGAATCTTGAACGACTGAAAATCTTCACAGTTGAGAACATAGTCTATGCAAAAAATGAGAAACAGTGTTTATTGTGCATGGAATAACATTTTGTTAACAAATAAATATTTCTGTTCAAAGATATTATTTTTATGCAAAACTAATTGCTGTTTTCTGCTCTGCACAAAATCACTATGGGCCTGAACAGACATGCCTAAATAAATCTGCTTTGGGTCACTTTGGAGGTATGCTGTTTAAATGTTGCATGCGTTCTTAGAGGCCGGAAGCCACCCTCCAGTCCTAAGGACTAGAGTGTAGCTTTGGCACAGCTTCTGGCCTCTTAAGATGTGTATGTCATTTAAACAGCATACTTCCAAAGTGACCTGAAGCAGCTTTATTTTGGTCTGTCTGTTCAGACCCTTTGTGTGCATTTTGAGCAGAATAAGTCCTGAATTACAAATAGGCTTCAAAAACTGTGTGGCTTTTGAAGACCTTCTCACAATGGGAAAAAGAATTGCTAAAATTACTTGTTGCTTCTTTCAAGAAGAAAATAAGCAAGAAATTACATTCCTAGTCATAACTGATATGTTCCATGAATTTCCATATGTTAGTTAAGTACATCTAGTAGTCTAGTTTAACCTTGTTGTTATATTTATTTGCATCTGTGCACCATTATTCCTCAAGGGTGCTCAGGGAATGCTGATGGCTCCCAGCTATATTATCTTCACAGCAACCCGATGAGGTAGGTTAAGCCCAAGGTCTCTGCTTCCTCCTCGCTTAGACAGCTAGCACTGTAGAAAAGCTCAGTATAAAGGAGAATTTCCAAGCATGCTGGATCTAAGCACAGATGGAGAGTTATTATGCTGTACCTTTCCTGCAGCATCTGTCAGAATGTTCTTTGCTCATTTGTATGTTCAGGAACAAATTGATGATAAGCATGGAACAGAACAAACATCCCTCCGGAGCACTTTGATTCATTTGTCCAGTTCAGTTTTGTGCTGTCATACAAGTATTACATACCATGTCAAGTATGCTGTGATATTCCATTAATTAGGTGTCATAAAATCTGAAATAAATGTGAACTATCCAATGATGACATGTAGAACAAGACTACTATGTTAATTCATTCATTTCTGTATGCTGTAGCTGTGTAGCAAAGATGTGTCAGGCTAGTTCCATCAGTACTGGTACACACACCACAAATTACTCTGCTCCTGAAACTCTAGGTTCACTGTCTCTTGCCTTCATGATCCACAGTCCATAGGATCTATATACCACTGCACAAATTTTACATATAAAGAATCATTTGGTTTTTTTAAAAAATGAAATTTGAAAACTTTTAAATGAAATCTATTAAGATCTAGTTCAAATCTTTACTCAGCCACAATGCTCAAGAATGATTGCTTATAGTGCTATTGGAGTTTGTAATTTGCTAGTAAGCAACTGCCATTGGCTGGATAGAATACTGTGTCTGCTCATACAAGTTGTCTGTCTGTCTGTCTATCCATTTATCATTTATTTATTTATTTAAGTTTAATTATTATAGTGCAACTACCAATTTTTCCCCAAACAAGGTTTTAAGGTCTCCAGGCATGACCCATCTCTCTATTCCCATCTGGAGGGAATATTGGGGAAGGCGGCTCAGTGGCTGCTCCCAGGCTGTGGAACTCCCTTCCTAGAAAGATTAGCCTGGTGCCCTCCCTGCTATCATTTTGCAAACAGCTGAATACCTTTGTGTTTCAATAGGATTTTGATGGGTGATTGTTCAGGTGGAAAAATACCTTTTGATTGTATTATACTGTTTATTTTTTTGTTTTACTTTTAATAGTCTTCTTTTTTACTATGTACTTTTAAATCTTGATTATTTACATATATGATTTGTAACTTTTGTATGATATGATTTTTAAAAACTTTATTTGTGTTGATCTTTGTAAGCTGCCTTGAGTCCTGGGTTGAGAAAAGGTGAGATGATGTGGATGATGGTGATGATTTTATTTTATTTTTTATTGAATGTATACCCTACTTTTCTCCTGGGATGGGATCCAAGGCAGCTTCAATGATGAGGAGAATGAGGATGATTTTATCCCTTGCTATATCACAAGTTCTCAGGATCTGTGTACAAAATAAAATCAGTTTAAAACAGTAAAGAATAATTAACCAAAATGCACAATATACATGTTGCAAGCTTTTGAAGCTCCACTGGCTTAGATTTCAAGATACTGGATTACAGATTTTGGTTTTTCCAATAAAGGTATCACTTTTTGGTGGGTTTTTGATGTTATCAACACCATCTAAAGTTTTCCTGATGCAAAAGCATGAACAGTGTCCACTGCCTAACAAAGGGGCCTGTGGCCTCACAAAGGATGGAAACATAGTGGTATGCAAAGTAAGTAACTTTCTGTGTTGCAAATTGATGTTAAATTTCCTGGACTTTGAGAATCTCCCAGGAGCCACATGACCAGAGGAGGGGGTGCCAGCCTGCAAGTGATACCCCTCCATACAATATGAACTGAGAACAAAAACAGCAACGTGCAGGCCTATAAATATCATCTTCATTTTTTTTCCTCCTGTATGGTTTTTAACACCTTGCCAGATGAAGAAGCCAGTGGAGCTTCAAAAGCTTGCAGCATGTATAGTGTGCATTTAGGTAGGCCCAATAAAGGTATCACTGTTGTGGATTTTTGATGCTGGTGGATATTATTGTATTTTGCTAAACGGCCAACATGGCTACCCCTGGATATGCTTTTTTTTGGGGGGGGGGAGTTCACAGTTCATGTACTGTGGCTAGGGCCCGTTCCTCACAGGCAAAAAGTATGTGCTCGGCATGTACTAGGGATACGAAAGGGCGTCCCTTCCGGATGCCCTAACCCTAGTACGTGCCGAGCATGTACAAAATGGCAGCACCCTTTCTACATGGGCGCCGCCATCTTGACATCGCAGACACTTAGCGTCCACATATCGCAGTTCACTTATGATGCCGCAAGTGCTCCATTGCCGCCTTGTGGCGTCATAAGCGCACCGCCAAAAGAAGCCACTTTTTGGGGATTCTTTTTTGGCTGTAGGGAAGCCTCACCATTTGGAGGCTGAGGCTTCCCCACGGCAGAAACAGAGGCACCATGATATATCCCTTTTTTGGGCAGTCTGTAAAGCACCTCGGTTATCTATGTCCAGGAAAGGCCATACCTAGTGAACCCATTTAAAGCACAAAGGTTACTCAAATCTTCAGCTAGGTAGGAGTACTCCCAAGTTATTTACCTATTCAGGAGAAATGCAATCTCATGCAGTGGAGGTTGCTTACCCTGTTCTCAAATCAGGGTGCTCCCCCCCCCCATTAACAGTACAAGCATCTTGTCAGGATTTAGTTTCAATGCCCAATGCAACTGTATGGATTTTGCTTCAGCAGGGTACATTTTCTTTTTGCTGTTAGTGTTGTTTTATTTCTGGTTTATGGTTGGTGAGGTCTGGTTTGTCCACACATGGCAGTGGAAGGACTTATAATTGAATGGTTCAACCTTGGGAGAGAGCCTGTAGTTGGTGAGCATTTTGATCCTTTCCAAATCTTTAGATATACAGCTGTGTGAGAGAGAGATTAATGACCAGAACTTATATATGTGTGTGTGTGTGTGTGTGTGTGTGTGTGTGTGTGTGTGTGTGTGTGTGTGTGTGTG